>NW_007730529.1:168244-170513 GCF_000696425.1 Galeopterus variegatus
AAAAAAAAAAAAAGAATCTGTCCTTGTGCAGGTAGTAGTGTAGTTTCAAATTTTAATTGCTGATGCAAGCAAAGTATGCCTAGCCTTCCTATTGTAACACTCTATATAGTATACCAAGCTTATTGAAACTATTACATAATGAAGACTAAATTAGAATGTAGCTAGTTATCTGCCCAGATTTCCTCTGTGCAAAATATATGAGGTGACTTCTGGGAAATGCAAAGAGGCAGAGGTGCCATAATTTGAAGTTTAAACTGAAGTGTAATTTGAAGTTTAATTTGAAGTTTTTTTAGAGTAAGAATGGTTTCTAAAATCTATTCCAGCAAGTTAAGATTCTGAAATCACAGGCTATAAAACTTTATATTCACACAGCCCAAGGAGTCAGGTTCCAAATAGGAGTTAACCTAGAAAGCAACAAGAAGAAATAAGCTTGCATTTATTTGCCTTCCAGGGGAAATTGAGAAAGTAAGGTGATGAGGACAAGACTGGGAGCTGTCCCAGATCAATCACTTGCTCAACTTTCTTGCCCACATGACCCCCATGTATAGATTCCTCTCCTCTGATATTGCAGAAGAGGAAATTGAGTCCTAAGAATCAGAAAGAGTTATCAAAAGAGAAAAAGAAATATCTGTAAGAATGAGGAAATATGACAAATGTTGCTTTATTTTTACATGCCCCTAGAATGAATGACTCAGTCTGGGAAGTGTGATTTTTCTTATCTCAAATTATCCAACATCCATATTTATGCCTTAAGAAAAGTTCTGATCATGTAGACATAAAGCAAGGAGGTTTCCAGGCTACACAAACCATGTCCTTCTAGTTGCATGTAGAAAAATCCATTCTCTCCAAATTCACATTTCATATTCACTAGGGAAAGAGATAAGAGGAAATCAACGAAATGGAGGAAATGGAGACCATATTTGTGAGACTCTAAATAGCCCAAGCATTAAGTCAAGAATACTCACTGGATATTTACCAAATGTCTCACCCTGCTAAATTTAGCCTGGAATTCAGTTTCTCAGAAAAATAAAACCCTGCTATCATCCAGCAATACACTTATTCCTAAGGTGCATGATCTGACCCCGTTAACCCTCCAGACGTAAAATTCAAAGATAATCTATCTACATATGGATGGATTTTGGATGTGACCGGGGCCATTGTGCACACAATGAGCACAAAATAGCCACTGGCCTCGTCTTCTACTCCAGCACCAAGCCCCTCCTCACTTCCCTTTAGGAGAAGCCTCCTGACTTAAACAGAAACCCCTTTTGCTTCCACAAGGATGCAGTTCTCCACCCCGATCCATATTAGCATAATGACCCTCCTTGATGGTATCAGCCAGCCCTTGGCACACTATATAAGCTCTACCATCCCCACAGCTGGTGCTGTCCCTCATTTTCAGGGCAGCCTCAGGCTGCCTGCCACTTTGAGCACAGCCCGGCAGATTTTCTTCCTTTAATAAAGCTTGAACGGTACCCGGCATCTCAGCTCATTTTCTTTCACATACGTAATTCAAAGGTAAATAAAAAAGAAATAATTTATAATAAAATAATACACTCAATATTTTAAAATTATTTGAGACATGGGACAAATCTTTGTTGTGCAAACTCTTCCACACAGTGTGGGCTGTCTGGCATACCCCTCGATGCTAGTAGCACTCTGCCTCAATCATTGTGACAACTAAATCCTCCCCCATAAATTCCCAAAAGGCCTACAAGCCCTGTGGAGAACTACTAATCTAGCTGGTTTGTGCAAAATCATTGCTAACAACAGCATAGCCTTAGAGGTCAACTCTGCTACTCTTGGATAGAAGTCCATTCTGCAAGGAAAGGCCCTCAGCATCATCGGACAGCTAGATCTTTCACTCTAACTTCTAAACTGATCTTGTCCTTTAGTTATCTCTAATTAAAAGTTTTAAAAATAGTGTCAAGAGTGAATAAAAATCTCAGGAAGAGAAGTAAAACTTTGGCCTATAAAAGCTGTTGAATTGATATAACACCAAACATCTGAATATTTCCAAGTATAAGCTTTTCATCAAATACCCAGATAATGGACATCCATATCACATGCAGATGATTGAATGGTTTTTCATCTAGAGTTTTTTCAAGTTTTATAGACCAGAGTGGAAGTGTACATCTGATGCTGATTGATATACATCTGACATTGGAATAGAGATCCCTCCTACATGTGGAAAAGGATTGCTTTTGTAGGAAGAAGTTTGCATTTTCATAACACTTTCTGTACACCTATTCCCCAACAAAATCTTACC
>NW_007730529.1:171267-175171 GCF_000696425.1 Galeopterus variegatus
AGGAAGAAGTTTGCATTTTCATAACACTTTCTGTACACCTATTCCCCAACAAAATCTTACCTTCTTTTGGTGTATGTTATATTTCCAAGATAGCATTCATTCATGTATTCATTTATACATTTATTCTTCAGAACTTTTACTGAACACCTCTTGAAAACCAGTCACTCTGAATTACACAAAAATTAATGACATAGGCCCTGTCCTCAGGAAGCTCACACTCATATTTAAGAGTCAGACATGAAAAATAATTACAACACATACAATGCTTCCTAACATGGTTATATACTCAGCTCAGTATTAAAAATAAGTAGCTTAGAATAAAGATTCTGGAGTCAGGCTGCCAGGCTCAAATTCTAGTGTTTCTATTTATTTACTTTGTGACCTTAGGCAAGTTACTTCACCTTTCTGTGCCTCATTTTCATCAGTTGTAAAATGGGAAGAATATTCTGCCAATAATTTTATCTTCTTCATATGATTGCTTTGGGAATTAAAGGATATAATTTTTAAACTGTGCTCATTTTTAAACTGTGCTCATTAAGTACCTACTCTTATTATTGCTGTTATTATAGATGCAGAAAGAAAGGGTTTTGTTTTAATATACTGAAAGGCAGCAAGGACTTTTTTGAGAGTTTTGCTCATTACCCTAAATATTTATAGAGTTTTTCAAAATAATGTTACCCTCCCAATTCCTTTGCCAGTTATCAAGTGTTCTGGACAAAACCAAAAATCCATTTAAAGATAGTGAAACAATCTTATTAGCCATCTTTAAAAGAATAGTTAAATAAGCTGAAAACTTTTTATTCTTGTTCACCACTTTGTCTCAGGGCTAGCACAGGCCTGAAACATAGCAGGGACTCAATAATTACTCGTTATTAATGGATGACTGGATCAATGGGATTTTGTTCAGCCATTAAAGAACACATATATTCTGGAATTCCGGTCAAGATGGCAGAATAGATGGTCTCACAAATCAACCAATTTACAACTATAAAAATGTAACCACAGACAAGCTGGGGCTGCTGGAGCTCAGGGGAAGAGGAGGAGAGATCTACGGAGTTCATGAAAGGGGAGAAGCCACAATAAGAGAAAGAAAAAACAGCTCAGAGCATTTTGGGACACAGCCACTTTAAGGCTGGAACTGCAGAGCGCATGGAACAGGAACTGGCAGAATCTGCAGCTGTGCCCTTCGGATGCAGTTGCTTGGCGATGGCAGGGGAGAAGAGGGCCTTGACAGCCTCCAGAACAACAAGACCACTAATGCAGGAGCAAGGAGACAGAGCAGCTGAAAAAGGGGAGCCATTCAGAGGCTGGAGAGTCATCACAAGGGACCAGTGCAGGGCCCATCCCACGAGAAGTGTTTGGAGCATGGGTGGTGGGGGAGACAGGCCCACCAGGAGAATACTGGGACCAGCAAGGACAGCCAATCCACCCCCCTAATCAACACAGGACCATTCAGAGGAGACTGGTTGGGAATGCAGAATTGCATGGGGTGCAGTTTGATGAATAGATTCAGGCCAAGATCAGAGTTTCTACACAACCCAGGTGCACCCGATCTCTGGAGAGCTGGAAGTACCTATAAGGTCTTGAGCTGCACAAAAAGTCTTCCCTAGGGAAACAGCAGCGAAGCAGCAACTTAGCTCAACAACACAGCTCAAGTACTGGTTCCCACAGGAAGTTCCCCCATTTTAGAAGTAAACAAAGGACAAAAAATTAGTTCTGGCCCAGGCACACCACCAGTGCTTCAGGGCCCTGCCTGGGGGCCCCAGTCATGGAGCCAGGGACTGTAACCCCACCCACAACCAGGCACACCACCAGCACCAAAGAGCATACCAAAAACATCACCTCCATGTGGGTGGCCCACTACAGCCACCACAGTAACCACAGCTGCTACAAAAGTGGCTAGACATCACAACCACCGTGCAGATGGTCTGCCAGCCACTGGAGTGAATTGACACAATGAGAGTCACCAGCCGAGACCAAAGAAAAGAATAGGATGTCTCTCTCTAAAAAGCCCATTCCAGAGTGACAGAAGAAGCATTTGCTCTATGATAATATTAGGGGACCTGAACACACAGCTTCCAGCACTGGACAGATCATCTAGGCAACAAATCAACAGAGTAACCATTACTGTTTCAGAAGGAGAGAAGAAATCTAGGGTTATCAGTGGTGGGAGGGGAGATAGAGGGGTAGGGAGAGATTGGACAAGGGGCATAAAGAATAAATAGCATTTGTAACCATATACATACTAGTAATATTGATTTGATCAACATATGTCAACATTGAATCCCAGAAATATGTATAATCAATTATGATTCAATAAAAATAAAAATAAAAATAAAAAAGAACATATATATTCTTATTTATTGAAATTAAAAACCCATTAGATTTTAAATGAAAAATAGTGCAAAAAGGAATAAGATCCTTGTTTTCATTTAACAGTTTACCTACTTATATAAATACATATGCGTAAATTATGAGAAAATGCACACCAAAATGGTAACAGTGTTTGTCTCTTACTAATGGGACTAAGGTTGACCTTGTCTTGACTCTTTGTAATCTACTGAATTTTACTCTTTTTTCAATAGTATGGGCTATTTTTTTGAACATAAGAAAGGGAATAATGCTTAATGGGATACAAATGAGCAGCTAAATGGGCAAAAATAAAGAGAAAAATATTTATAAAGAGTAAAAATTACTTATTTGCGAACAGGTCTTTAACCTCATCCAGAATTGACTATTACACAAATAAACTTTTGGCAATTATACTGAAATTACATGTTGTTTAACATTTTTGCTTTCTCAGAATCTCTCTCTCTGCCTGCCTTATACATTTACTTTGGTTACCATATGAGCTGATTTTACCACAATAATCCCACCATTAAGAATTTATTATTGCTAGTCTACAGCAATTGGTCATTTCAAACTGATTATTTATTCCACCGTCATTTAAAAACAGAACACTGAAGTTTGAAAATTTTCACCCTTTGCAGTCACTTCTCTGTGTATTTCAGAGCTTCCCTGTAACATGAGTCAGTCAATATCTTCACCTTATTCACAATGAAAGAATTATGAATTAACTTAGTCCAAGGGCTTCCTGATAGTGCAGTGGTTAAAATTCCTAGGGGGTTGCTGCCTCTTTCCAGCAAATGAAAACTGAACTATATGACCTAGCTTGTAGGTTGAAAGTAAAGTGTAATTACTATGAAATGACAAATCAGCTATGAAGAAAGTGGCAGGTAAATTTGCATTCGAAGAACTTTTCTATTAAAAGTTACATGCACGGTGTATAAAAGAGGGCTGAATTTAAATCTTTGGGTTACTGGCCTGTTAAACATTACAGTAAAGGAGTGAACTAGAACATTTGAGGAAGATGTGTTTTCTATGTAAAAATTAAAATCGTAACTGAAATTTCCAATGCATCGTGCCACATGAGGACACCTTGACGGAGCAACAAATACTGCTCTCCGTATGTCAGCAGAAGCAGGGTTTTGACAGTTCATGGCATATTTTGCAGGTCTACTGAGACTGCCAGGATTGTATTAAAGAAAGGATTTAGTCTTGTTTCTATGGAAACCACAACAACTCTGTAAGCCTGTTAAACAAGACAGTTTGCAATATGGTATCTTACTCAAGATGAATAGTCTTTGCAATATATCATTGATGAATTTTTCTATCTGGCTTTCAACATCTGCCTGAGACAATTCTAAATCTGTGATGACTCCACAAGAAAAGGATCAGCCAGCCACAGTGCAAACAAGCTCCATTGCACTCTGGTTTACATGCTGGTAAGTCAGAATGTCCTGCGCCGGCCCAGTGGCGCACTGGATAGTGCGCCGCTTGGGAAGCGTGGCGGCGCTCCCGCCGAGGGTTCGAATCCCACATACAGACTGGTTCCCGCTCACTG
>NW_007730529.1:175657-177526 GCF_000696425.1 Galeopterus variegatus
AAAAAAAAAAAAAAAAAAAAAAAAAAAAAAAAAGAATGTCCTCTACGTTAAGGAGAAGAGATTTTGCCCAGAGCCCAGGAATGACCTTTTTACTTCGAACAATTGATGAGACACTAGCATTTTCTTTACTAGCTTTTATTTGCATTTCTTTTAATTTCTCGCTTTTCTCCACTGCAAAGAGAGTAGTGCAATTAAAATTAAATTGGTTTGAGGCTTAAGAAACAGAAAACGTGTTATCTCTTATACCTACCAGCTGTGAATATTTATGTACATGTCCTAGACTATAGCTTTTACTTTTGTATTACCAGCATTTATCACAACACCCAGCACAGAGACTAAAAAGCAGTCATATTAATATCAACCATAATTTTTATTGAACAGTTTTGTTACAAGTATTGTGCTTAATGTTTTACATGAATTATCTCATTCAACTCTCACCACAGCCCTATGAGTAGATTCTTTGATTAGTCCCAATACACAGATAAAGAAACCAAAGTTTAGTGAGGCTTGGAGACTTGGCCAATGTCATACGGCTAGTAAAACAGCAGAAATAGAATTAGAAGTTTGATCTATCTGATTCCAAATCCTGTGATCTTGACACTGGGCTATTCTTCCTATCGCTAAATAAGTGAATAATTAATTAATGATGAAACTCCTCTGAGCCTTTGTTTCTTCACCTCTAAAAAAACGGGGATGGGCCCTACTTCACAGAAGCCTTGTAATAATCCTACGGTGTACTTTACAAGTTACGAAGAATACTACAAATTTTAGCACTGATAATTAATATCAGCTCTCTGCTTTTGCAAACCAGACACCATCTGGACACAACAAAAAAAAAATAGTGTTTGAACTTATTTTTTGCATGTGGGCAAGTTGTTTTTAATACTAATGCCTTGAGAGCATCACATAGTGAATTGCAAAGGGATATGAGTATGAGTAA
This sequence comes from Galeopterus variegatus, assembly GCF_000696425.1. NCBI lineage: Eukaryota > Metazoa > Chordata > Mammalia > Dermoptera > Cynocephalidae > Galeopterus > Galeopterus variegatus. The sequence goes on from NW_007730529.1 coordinate 176,598, forward strand.
GTTGGGCATTAGCCCTAATGGGCAAAATAATACACACACACTCACACACACACACACTAGTGTGTATATACATAATAGTAGTATAATATATATATATATATAGAGAGAGAGAGAGAGAGAGAGAGAATTTACCTTATATTTGTACCAAGTGCCTACTGATCTGAAGACTGGAAAGAGTCTCCATAAAACTGAGAGCATCCTTTAGCCAGAACTGGTTACCATTGCAGAGCACAGGAAGTCCAAATTGTTGCTGTATTTGTTGTGGAGAAACTGGGTTTCTGCTGATCACAAAAGCCCAGGACAGAGCTGTGAAAAGTATTGAGGCAGCACATGAGCTCCTACCAACATTTGCTGATTAATTGATGACATGGCTGATGATGACATGCAGCCTTGTACACACCAGTATTGAGTGCCACAGACTGCCCTTTATTTCTGGCAACAGTTGGCTTTTGTAAGAGCTGTCATTTTTTGCAGGTCATCATGCTGTGAGGGTGAATATCCAGCTGCTGGGGTGGAACCAGAAGACCAAAGACCTCAACAGTTCAACCTTGCTTCTGCTGAGCTGCGTGGGACTGTGACCAGCAGAAATACAGGGACAGGAGCAGGACCCAGACTGGAGCAGCAGAGAGCAAAACACATCTGGCTTCAGGTCCTAACTCTACTGACCAGTTGTATGGTCTCGGACAAACTAACCTGTGTACATTTTGGTTCCCTAGTTTGTAAAGTAGAAATAATAATACCTGTGCTGAAGATAAGAAGACAGTGGTAAGAGTGGTATGGTGAAAGGGCTCATTAAATGCTAGCTGTCGTTAGAGTGCAAATTATCATATTTAAAAACCTCAAATGAATATCTTTATTTCTTTAATTGACTCTCTGCCTCTGAAAATCAGACACCCCTAGGCTGGGAGGACTACTATGTACATGAATAA
>NW_007730529.1:178222-179669 GCF_000696425.1 Galeopterus variegatus
GTAGAAATAATAATACCTGTGCTGAAGATAAGAAGACAGTGGTAAGAGTGGTATGGTGAAAAGGCTCATTAAATGCTAGCTGTCGTTAGAGTGCAAATTATCATATTTAAAAACCTCAAATGAATATCTTTATTTCTTTAATTAACTCTCTGCCTCTGAAAATCAGACACCCCTAGGCTGGGAGGACTACTATGTACATGAATAAATAAAATATTTTAAAACTTTTTTTTAAAGTGTTTGATTTTCCTATGCCTTGCCTATCATGCATCTATATTTCTAGGTACTGTGAAGATAACAATTGCAGTGGATTAAATGTCCCCCCAAACTCATCAAAGCTAATCCTCACTGAAACTGTTGAGGGTAGGAAATCCTATTATGGTAATTGAAAGGTGGGGCCTTGAACAGTGATTAGATTATGGGACTATACCCTCATGAATGGTTTGATCCATTCTTGGAATAATGGGAGTGGTTCTGGTGGCTTTAAAAGGAGAGTGAATGAGGAGGTTAGCTCTCTCTCTGTTCTACCACCTTCTGCCATGTGAGACCCCTGTTCTGCTGTAAAGCCACCAAATAAGACCCTCACTGGATGTGTTCCCTGGGCTTTGGACTTCCCAGCCTCTGAAACTGTAAACAATAAATTTCATTTTCTTACAAATTACCCAATTCCAGGTACTTTGTTATAAGCAACAGAAATGGACTAGGACAACAATGAATGACTCAGTGTCTTCAGGAAATCCATAGCAATACCCAGCCCATTGAGATGCTTAATAAATGTTTATTAGATTATAAGTTAATGAAAAGTGGCATTAAAACTTGGTTTCTTGAATTCACTGGAATAAACGTATACTTTGATACCTACAATCAAAATTTAAATGAAAGATCTTATTATTATTTACTAGTGTCAAAATAAATTGTTCTCTAGGGAGAGCAGGCCCCTCTTTTCAAGACACGGACTTGTGGACAGTATTTCTGATCTGTGAGAAGGAGAGGGAGCTGGATCTGGGTTGGCAGGAATTCAAAGCAAAGTAGAACTGGTTGTTTTATCACTAAGGCCAGTTGACTCTAATTCGTATCTGACTGTCTTCCTGTTTAGAGATGATGAGGAAGCATTATATTATATTCATCAAACCAAGAGGTTGAAGTTAGCACCAGTAGGGCATAATCCTCAGAAAACTGACACTGCAGAAATCATACTCCCCCATCTTAACTTTACTAAATCACAAAATTTTAGAGTTGAAGAGATCTTAAGGATCAATATTTTTCTAAGATCCTCATTTACAGATGAGCAGTCTGAAGTCCAAAATGCTTAGGGGATTTATTGTGGTCACTCAGTGTAGTGATACAGCCAGGGCTAGAATCTAACAAAACAATAATAATAAAACTACCACATTGTGAGTGCTTACTCTGTGCCAGGCACTACTACCTGAGATAGCTCTTTCTGCCAAGA
>NW_007730529.1:180065-190408 GCF_000696425.1 Galeopterus variegatus
CAATATTTTTCTAAGATCCTCATTTACAGATGAGCAGTCTGAAGTCCAAAATGCTTAGGGGGTTTATTGTGGTCACTCAGTGTAGTGATACAGTCAGGACTAGAATCTAACAAAACAATAATAATAAAACTACCACATTGTGAGTGCTTACTCTGTGCCAGGCACTACTACCTGAGATAGCTCTTTCTGCCAAGAGATCCTTTAAAAAGAAGGAAGCATAGATTTCAGGAAATATTTTGCCTCAATTTGTGAAAAAAAAAAATAGTTTTTGATATGGCAGGAAAATATCATGGGTTTCCTAGTATTAGATTTTTTTCCCCCAGCTTTGCTGATGCATAATTGACAAATAAAAATTGTATATAGTACTTAAGGTATACAATGTGATGATTTGATATATGTATACATTGTGAAATAATTACTACAATCAAATTAATTAACACATCCATAACCATACATAGTTACCACTCTGTGTGTGTGTGTGTTGAGGACACCTAAGATTTACTCCCAAAACATTTCAAGTAACCCATACAGTATTATTAATTATAGTCACCGTGCTGTACCTTCAACTGTTATTGGTTCTTTGTCCATTAGTTAGGGATTCAAGGTCCTGACATTTTGGAAATTGCTTTCCCTTAAATATTTGTCTGCCCATTAGCAAAGAAGAGAGTCCAAACAATTCTTACATAGTACATGCTAATGTAAAAGGCGTTCAGTTTTAAGTAGAGAATTGCATTGTTTTTAAAGCAGGGAAAGACAACATGGAATGTGACCACACAACCAAGTGAGAACAGATCACTGAGACAAGGCTGGGAAGTGAAAAGTCACTAACTCATTTCCTCCCTTTACATCTGTCTACCCTCCTGAATCTTCTCCTAAAGATAAAAAGGAGGTGTGCCTTGGAAAAACTTAAAGAAAAATGTGGCAAGTAAGGTTTATTCTAAACCAAGTCTCAGCTATACTGCCTTGTTTGAGATACTTTAGAAGATGCTAAATCAGCTCAAATTGTGTTGAAGCCTCATTACAGTGCCCATCTCGGGGGAGGCTGTGTTTCATTGTGATGCAGCTGGCACTTCTGCAAACTAAACTCCCCTGAAAAGGGAGGCACAGTCTACAGCAGACCATGCAATAGCAGATACTTTGAATTGCCACTGTGTTGAATCAATTTCACTATAGCATCGCTCCTTAACAGCAGTGAGAAATAACAGAATTAAAGATGCATTAAATATGGGAAGATTTTTCATCAGTTCAAATATGTTTTATCAGCTTTTCAAAAGCCCCACACTGAGAATTATTTTTGTCTTTACCCCAGCCATCTAATCTTATGACTTGAGCCTTTCCTACCCCTTCGTGATGTCCCCTCTCTCTTCTCAGGTTGGTCTCCATACATTTTGCAAATGAGCATGGATCACTCTAGTCTCCGTGCTTTTGCTGGCAATGTTTCCACTTCCTGAACACATCTGCATTCTTCCTCTATCAAAGTAATAAGGCATGTAAAGTCATACAGTCCCGAAGGCCATGATAGAAAACAGCAATAGCACCATTTCTGTGTTTTACTCCATTTCACTCCTCAGAGGCAGACACTTCAGCTCTTGGCTGTTTATGCATTGTAATTNTACTCCATTTCACTCCTCAGAGGCAGACACTTCAGCTCTTGGCTGTTTATGCATTGTAATTGCCTCTGCATTCCTAAATAATTGATGCATACTATTAGCTCTTGAATTTTAAACATTATCTACTGGCATGCTCTTATCATAGAAGAGAACATTAGTCCTCTTACTATATCCTCAATTTTTCATCACAATTTTTTGTCATTATTTGATTGCATTAAAATTGTTTATGCTGATCCAAGTAACAAACTATGATTATGGCTCCTTTCTTGCACAACTTTTTTTTTCTAGAGTTCATATGACTTCAATTTTGTACTTAATTTAATTTTCCTAATTTCTTAATTTTCTTTCTGCAGCCTCTGAAAGCTCTGTAAAATGCTGCTCGATACAATTTTCCTCTTGGTCAAATCTCTCAGATGATCTACTAGATGAATTTCTTTCCTTTTCGTGATCTAGTCTGTACTGCTTGGCCCCCAGTTCCAGTGACCAGCTGTCAACTTGGATTCCCTCTAGCCACTCTCCTGTTGAACTCTCTGTTTTCCATAGTCACCTGTCTTCGTTCTTGTTTTGCTTTAGTCTTAATTTAACAGAGCACTTCTTCCAGGATCTTTTTGAAATAAGGTGTTTGGTAGACATATTTTTGAAATCTTGCATGCATGACTGAAATATTTTTATTCTGCCTCATACTAGATTGATCATTTTGTTTGATGTAGAATTCTATGTTGAAAAGTATTTCTCTCATAATTTTGAAAACATCATCTTCCAGTGCTCAGTGTTAATATTGAGCCCTACAATGCCGTTCTGATTTCCAGTCCTTCATGTGTGATCTTCTTTTCTTTGCTCTAAAAGTTTCTGGAATCTCCTTTTGACCCCTGTGTTGTGAAGTTTTATGATGATGTTCCTTGGTGTGGATCTTTTCATTCATTATGCTAGGTACTCGCCAGGCATTTTCAATCAACAAATTCATGTCTTTTGGTTATAGAGAAATTTCTTGTATTATTATGTTGGCTCCTTCCTTCCCTCCTGCTTATCTTCTGGAACCTTTAATATTCATGCTAAAGCTTCTGGACTGACCTTCTAGCTTTGTTATCACCTCTCCTATTGTCTACTTCTTTTATTGTACTTTCTGGGAAATTTCTCATGTTTACTACCCTCTTTACTGTTACTGGTTTATTTTCCCCCACAACTCCTATTAGTCCAATGTTTGATTGATCCTCTGATTTTCTTAACTCTTCTTTATTGTTCATTCTTTGCCTTTTTTTAAATCTCATTTCTGGGACATGTGGTCAAATTTTACATATTTTTTATTAGTTTTTTTTTATTTCTAATAGATCTTTACTGTTTTCTGATTATCCATCTTATAGCATCCTAAATCTTACTTATGAATTAAAAATAATGTCTCTTATCTCTGAGGCTGTTAATTATAACCTATATATCATTTCTTCTATTCATCTTGATTTATTTTACTCCTGGATCTTTTTTTTTCCAGTTTTTATCAACATTTTATTGGATTTTTAGTAAGGCAAGAAATAAGTGAGACTATCATTTCTTCTATTCATCTTGATTTATTTTACTCCTGGATCTTTTTTTTCCAGTTTTTATCAACATTTTATTGGATTTTTAGTAAGGCAAGAAATAAGTGAGAAGTTAAATAGTCATTATTTGCAGATGATATGATGGTCTACCTAGAAAGTTCAAAGAATCTATAGGCTTCTTGTAGAATTAATAAGAAAGTGGTTGGATATAATGCTATTATATAAGCTATTTGCCATCAACAAATAGAAAATGTGACAGAAGAAAGAATATCTCATTTACAATAGCAATGAAAAATATTGTACTTATGAATAAATCTACCAAAAAGATGTATGTGAGTCCTAGATCTTTTTCACTATTGTTTATTTTGGACTATGTCTTTTATGTTTTGGTGCTGTCTGGGGAAAGGCCAGAACCTCACCTTTCAGCTTTCCCACTTTTATGTAATCCTCAATTTTAGGTCTGATGTCTCATTCCTGTTCCCCTCTAGATCTGATGTCCCAGAGCTCTGCTAAGCTCTGTCCAGATAGAAAAAAAATGGCCACTATGTAAATTGTCAACCTAAATAACATACCGAGAGGGAGATTCTCTAAAAGAAAATGATATTTATTCAAAACTGGGTATTGCAATGGGAATACTCATACCATAGTAAACTATACGCGTATTCAAGGAGATAAAGGAAGAGAAAGGTTTTTAAAGGAAAAGTTAGAAAGATTACATAATTGTTCTTGGCTCAATGATCAATAACAAGAGTGATGCCACATGGCCTTCTCTGGCTTTCTTTGCCAGGGTTTTAACACATTTTGATTCTGACAACTTTCACACTCTTTATACTAACTTTCCAATAACCCCACCTTTTCAACTTCCTAATTCATTCCTCTACTTCTATCTTCACACTTCCATGCATCCAATTACTGAAACTTTCTGCAGATCAGCCAATTACTGAAACCTTCTGGGGACTGGCTGTTGCTCATCAGTGTCCTCTACACGCACCTGGGCTCAACTTCCTGCCTGCTGCCAAGTTACTCACTGTTCCGTCATCTGCCTTTCATCCTGTGTGCTGGGTGGGAGTTACAGATGCCCCTGTTTCTTATTCTCTTTGGTTTGTCTTAAATTTTGTATGTTTTTGTTTTTGTTTTTCTCCAAGAGGGGAAGAGGCAAAATCATCTTTTTTTTCCTGCTTTAAAACCATTATTCTTCACCATAAACTTTTACATGATATTCCAATTCATATCTTTTCGTCCCTTCTCTCAAATCTTAAAATCAGAGCATGAGTGACCACTGTGGTCTCTCCAGGTGTGACAGACCTCATGTGTGCCATTTCACTGCACTCTGACCAACTTTTAATGCTTTTACTTAGTTCTCTCTGCCTGAGGGGCTTTTCTGGAATTGCAGAGGCTGTTTTACCTATATAGACACAGCATTCTAGTAAGAACAGGAAACTATTACCCCCTAGAAGCATCACCCCATGAATAAATATTGGAAGTAACATACTAATATCCCAGCTCTCTCCCCCCTTAGGTAAGATAATACTACAGTGTGTGTTACATCCTTTTTTTCATAGTTTTTTCCATGGAATTAAGCTCCAGTTGCCTACATTGGTGGCTGTCTTCATAAGACCCTCTTATGGGGATTCAAATCTAAAACAAATGATAGCATAAGTGCTCCTAACAAAAAGATCTTCAGGAATTAGATAATTCAAAGCCAGATGACAACCAGAACTCCTTTGCTGTTGAAAAGTGGGTGTTTGATGGTCCTACTATGCCATAGCATCAATATCACTAAGACTGTCATCTGAGGTGAACTGAGATGGGATACAAGTGGAAGGGGCTATGCTAGCCTGTGCACTCACTCCAGCATGTCAGATATACGGTCATTTTAAGCACTACGGAGTTGGTGGGTTGCTCTTAAATGCCACTAGTGACTAAGGGAAGAAAATGCCAGGCTCAAGTCACACCAATTAAGGCCACAATCAAAAGCCAAAAATTCGTTCTAACAGTGATGAAAGGGACATTCAGCTTCTGCCCAGACTCTCAGCCTCTTGTTCCCAAGCCAAGAATCAGTAAATGCTCTGAGGGCAGAAGCGGCATGTGGAATGTCAGCTCACTTTATCTCTGGGATGGTAACCCTTCCAGTTCTGACCACCTCGGCTACTCTCCAATGCCTTTCAACAAATTATTTTCTTTATTTCACTTTACTTTTTCAGTTGTTCTCAGTAAAATACTTGTTTACCACAAGCTACTTCATCATAACTCTTTTTTACTTCATTTAATCTCTGCTCTCTATATAAACCTATTTTTTCATATTTCAACTAATTTTACTAAAAATTGTTCATCGTGTGTGCTAAAAATTCTACCAATTGTTATATTCAGAGTGGATTTAGTGTTGCATGACATTTGAAATTGTGTGGGATATGAAACAATTTATACTGTGAGAAATTGTCCCAGACTTATAGAATATTTATCATCTCTTTCCCACTAATGCCAATATGTTCCCAATTATGGCAACCAAAAGATTTCTCTACAAGTTTCCAAGTTCCTCTGAAGTGGGCAGTATCATTTCCAGGAGAACCAGTGGTTTACTCCAACCATGGTAACCCCTTGTCCATAATTATTTTAGGAACCTAGACATAAGGCAGTGAACTCGTGGCATTTCTCTAGCATAAGATAAGGATCCAGAGGTAGACTCCTGATCTAAACTGACCAAAATATACTTAAGAAAATAACTGCTATTCTCTCTCTCTCTCTCTCTCGCTCTCTCTCTCTCTCTCTCTCTCTCTCATCTCTCTCTCTCTGAATGAGGATGCATGTAACCTTATTGCACTGTTAATATTGGTGCTATCTTATTACCGCAATGAGAATTATTCTTATGACAGCACTAGGTCTATGAATGATAGGCTGAAGAGGCAGAAAATAACCTGGGTTCCTGATGTGATGAATGAGGATGCATGTAACCTTATTGCACTGTTAATATTGGTGCTATCTTATTACCACAATGAGAATTATTCTTATGATAGCACTAGGTCTATGAATGATAGGCTGAAGAGGCAGAAAATAACCTGGGTTCCTGATGTGATTATCACACTATTGGTGCTATCTTATTACCACAATGAGAATTATTCTTATGATAGCACTAGGTCTATGAATGATAGGCTGAAGAGGCAGAAAATAACCTGGGTTCCTGATGTGATTATCACACACTTAAATCAGCCAACCTTAAAGCCAATGCTACCTTGGACTTCCAGCTATGTGAGAAAGTTATGCCATTGCTTAAGATAGTTTGAGAAAGCTCTCTGTAACTTACAGTTGAAGTCATCTGAACTAATACAAGTGGGGAAGGAAGCTCAGTCTCTCTGTCATACCAAGTAATCCAGGGATGGCCCTAACTTACTTTTGTTTTGTCAAAAAACAAAATCCCATCAAGTAATTTAACAAAGAATTGCTGCCAACCATCTACCATACTCTCCTGAGTTCTGAATATGCATTTATACTGTGCCCCATCTCCTTATACTTGTGGTGATATTTTAGTACCCCTGCCAGTGCCACCTTAACATGTTCCTTAATTTGGCTCTGCTTAAAGTGCCTTAAACAAAACTAGTTGTAACTGCAACTATTTGTTAAAGAGATGAATGAATGAACAAACAAAATGAAGGAATATACTGTAATAAGTTTAGTTCTAGCTATTCATCTTGGTATAACTGAAAACTACTCTGAAGCTAGTCAGACTGTTAATTAATGAATAAGCTATTGTGTACAAATTAAATGAATCTAGTACATGACAGAAGAGACCAGAGGTGAAGGGGAAGTTATGCAAATTCTCCTATGTAGATAAATACCTCCCTCTGATTGAAAAATGACAGAAACTGGGGTTCGCAAGCAAGGGCAAGTTGTGCTTTGCTTGAAGTAGAGAGAACTAAAGAGAATGATAGAGGAACTGAATAAGGGCCATTCCCCTAACACACACCCAGTCTTCCAATCACTCCATTTCTCTCCATCTCTGCTGCCATCTGTACCTGCAGCCACCAGCATCACTCCCCAAAATGACTGCATTCACCTCCTAACTGCTGTCTCGGCATCCTGAATTGCATCCATTTATCACACTACACTCAAGTCACCCATCAAATTATAACCATGGTCAGGTTATTTCCCTGTTTTAAATTCTTCAGCAACACCATTTACCTTCAGAATCAAGTCTTAAGTCCTTCTCAAGGCAGACAAGGCCTTCTCATCTTGACCCTATTGACACCTCTATCTGTAGTGGACTGGACATTGCTGTCACCCTGCACTGCAGCCATTCTCAAATATTTTCAGTTCTAGGAAGGTGCTCTGCTCCACCACTTTTGGCTTTTGTAAATGCTTTTCTTTTATTTTACCTATGTTTAGTTATAATTAAGTTCTACTTCAAGTAACAATGACTTCAACAAGATACTTTATTTCTTGTTCACATACTCAAGTTGCAGTCTAGGACTGCTGTGGGAACTCTACTTCAAAGTGTCAGGGCTCAAGATGGTGGAATAGGTGGTCCCCAGTGTCACTCTCTCCCACAAATCAATTAATTTACAACAATTAAAAAACAATGACAGCCAGGCTGGTGCCGCTAGAGCTCAGGGGAAGAGGAGGAGAGACCTATGGAGTGCAGGAACAACAGAGAAGCCACAATGAGAGAAAGAAAGAATCTCTCTGACCATTTTGAGCCCCAGCCACATCCAGGATGGAGCTGCTGAGCACACAGAGGAGCCAACAAAAGCTTCAGCTGTGCCCTTCGGATGAAGTTGCCTGGAGGTGGCAGGGGAGAAGAGGGCCTTGGTGGCCCCCAGGCCAGCAAGACCACTAAGAGGGTCCCTGTGGAATCACATAGGAGCAAGGAGCCACAACAACTGGAAAAAAAAGGAGCCATTCAGAAGCCAGTGAGTCATCACAAGGGACCAGAGCACAGTCCGTCCCATGGGAAACATTTGGAGCACAGGCAGTGGAGGAGATGGGCCCACCGGGAGAACACTGGGACACAGCAAAGACAAATGATCTGCCTCCCAATCAGTGCAGGACCACTCAGAGGAGACTGGTCAGGAATAAAGAATTGCATGGGGTGCAGTTTGATGAAAAGACTCAGGCCCAGACCAGTGTTTCTACACAACTCAGGTGCATTGGATTTCACTAAACTCGGAAGTCCTATAAAGTCAACCATTAAAACCTGAGCTGCACAAAAAGCCTTCCCCAGGGAATCAGCAGCAAAGCAGCAATTTAGCTCAACCACAGAGCTCAAGTACTGGTTCCCTCAGGAAGTTTCCCCACTTTAGAAGTAAGCAAAGGACAACAAATTAGTTCCAGCACAGAGTTTAAGTGGTGGGAACAGCAAATAATCCAACACAGAACTGAAAGAAAAAACTGAGTACCCACAATGAGAGACAAAGTTTGATATTAACTAGTAAAGGTCTCATTTCACCAAAGAACATCTCGAACACCTAGAAGGACTGGAATCCCGTGGGCTACCAAGCCAGAAAGAGGAGACAACCAGGCACACCACCAGCACCACAGTGCCCACCTGGGGTCCTGAGGCATAGAGCCAGGGACCAGACTCTATTCCCACAGCCAGGCACACTGCCAGCATCACAGGGCCCACCCGGGGTCCTGAGGTATGGAGCTGAGGACTGGACCCTCTCCCACAACCAGGCACAGCACCATCACCACCAAAAACTAGGTAAGGAGCATGCCAAAAACATCACCTCCATGTGGGTGGCCCACTACAGCCACCACAACAATCATGGCTGCTGTGAAAGCAGCTAGATGCCACAACCACCATGCAGGTGGTCCACCAGCCACTGGAGTGCCTTGACACGGGAAGAATCACTGGCAGAGACCAAAGTAAAGAAGAGGAGGTTTCTCTCCACAAAGCTCATTCCAGAGTGACAGAAGAGGCGTCTGCTCTGCAAAAGTGTTGGGGAAACTGAGCACACCTCTTGGCATTGGATGGATCATCTGGGAGGCAAATCAACAGAGTGACTATTGCTCTTTCAGAAGGAGAGAAGAAATCTATGGTGATTGGAAGTGGAGGGGAGAGGGAGAGGGGGTTGGAGAGAGATTGGAGTGGGGCATGGAGAATGGGTACGATTTGTAACAATATATGTGCTAGTGATGTTGATATGATCAACACGCATCAACGTTAAACCCAAAAAATATGTATAGTCAATTATGATTCAATAAAAATTAAACAAACAAAAAAAACAAAGTGTCAAGGCTGAGACCTATCTAAGTTGTTGTTCTGCTATGCATGGCCTCCAGGTCTAAGTTTACTCCAAGGTCTAATATAATTGCTCCAGCTCCAGCCATCACAACTGCATTGCATTGAGAAGGAAAGAAAAATAGGGGTGAGAAGCGCATGTCCCTTTTTTGAAAGAATACATCCTGAAAGTGGCACTCACTGTTTGTGCTTATATCTCATTGCCCAGAACGTAGCCACATGCAACACCTAGTTAACTACAAGTAAACCTGAGAAATGTGTTTTCTCTTTTGTGTAGCCATGTCCTAGATGTAATTATGCAATTCCATAATTGAAGTAGAAAGGGAAAGTGGATATTGATGCACAGCTAGTAGAGTCTGAAATAACCTAGAATAACCTCCACTCTCTTTATTATCACTTAGCCTTGCCAACTCTTACTCACTCTAGGTCTCAGCATAGCTGTCACCTTTTACAGAAAGCCCTCCTGAATCCCTCTGTCAAGCCTAGATGAGATAACTTTCCTTTATGCTCCCACAGTCCCTGTCCCTCCCTCCCCAATCAATACACTAATCACTCCCCTCACACACGCAGCGCGAGTGGTTAGTGGATTAGTAATTAGATTTCCCAGGTCATAAAACAATAGGGGGAGGAACTGGTACAAAAACCAGGTGGTCTGTCTCTAAAGTCAAGTTGATGCCCTGAACCACTTCACTCAGTTTACCTCTTAATATTTCTTCACTAATCTGTATGAGGGCGGTAAGTTGCCAATCTCAATTACCATTGCATTCCCATCACTAGCCCTAAGGCTAACACTTAATATATTCCAAAAATATTCGTTAAATCAATGAAAAAGCAAATAATGTCTCTCACTGCAATCTGAAACTGGCCTGTGCCATCTCCAGGACCCTGGAAAATTATACAGGACAAAAAAGTGGCTCTCCCCTGATTTTTAACTTGATCATCTGGGCTGTCCAGTTAGCTCAGTTG
>NW_007730530.1:0-609 GCF_000696425.1 Galeopterus variegatus
TTTTTCAATGTCTATAGACACATATTTTTCAAGCAAAGAAAGGATCCAGTATACGCTTTTTAAAAAAAATTACTTATAATGAGATTATATTTTCAAATATTAATCTTTGCACTTATCTCTTTACTAAATCCTCTTTAAAATAACCTTTGCTTTAATAAATCAGAGGCATCTGCATTTGCCTTAGGAAGAATTAGGACTGCTTCACTAGAAATATAAAGAAAAATAAAACGTTGCTTATTAAATTCTGACTGACACAATGAATTTTTGAGTCCTGATCGAGATATTTTTCTGGAAAGTCAGGCATTATTGAGAAAAAAAAAAAAGGGCTTCTAAATTCCTTAACTTCTATTAACAACAAGAAACGGAAGCTCCCAAATACACCACAAATAGATTATATAACTTATCTTCGAAAAACGAAAGGACACTTTGGAAAGTGGAAGAAGGGATCTTGGTAAGTCTCAGGCCAACAGGAATAAACTATCTTGGGCAAACCACAGCATATGCTCACCCTCTCTAGAGTACATTTAGATGGAAACAGAGTTGAGGGCCATTGGACTAGCTGCAGGCTACCATGTTGAGAGAGGATGTACCCCTACAACAGTGGCTGCA
>NW_007730530.1:2076-21660 GCF_000696425.1 Galeopterus variegatus
TCCATGTCCTTAGTCTACTATTACATCATCTTAAATGCCGACAAGATATTATAATTTGGAATTTCTTAAAAGTATGAATTAAGAAATAAAAATATCTCTTTGAAGTGCAAATATCGTTTGTCCCTACATTAATTGAAAATCTCCTTAGTACCTGTCAGTCCCTGATGGTATGTCATGCACTGCAACTAGGAACAGCACAAGTTTGGCTCCCATTTTTAAATTCTCTACTATTCTAAACAGAAGTCTAATGTGTTATACCCTTCCATGCTCACTTATACAGAGGTGACATGCTTCATGCTTCAATGTTGTCCTGTTGCATCAGGATCATGGCTGTGAAAATCATCTCTGGTTTTATTCTACCTGGTCATTTGATAAACATTAACTGAGCACCCTCTGTGTTCTTATCCCTTGTCCTGAGGCTTGCTTTTCTCACTTCTCACTATTGACCAAAAAACCCCTTTAAAGCCTCTTCTCTTCCCAGCTCAAATTATATGCTGTATGCATGGAAACCATATAACCAAACTTGTCTTAAATGTGCATGTAGTAAGAGTCAGTAAGTCTTCAACTGAGGGCCTCAGTCTATATTAAAGGTGGGAGGGCTGGTAAAAGGGGAAGCCCTTATGGATTTCAGCAAAGGGGCAGGCTGCTGCATGTGGTTACTAAAGGGGCTTTGTTTTTTTCTTTGCTTTTTATCCTAGATCTTGAGTGTGTGTTGGAGATGTAGGAAGACAGGGTTTCTGGCTAGGTAAGATCTACATAACTCTAGCCTGGTCCTCGGTGATTTGAGGGACTCTAAATACTTCCAGGTTAGTACCCAAGGAAATCATTGATTAAATACAGGAAGAACGGTACAGCAAATTAGAAAATTCAGAGACTATTTTCTACTTAAGTACACTAATGGTGTTCTGGTGCCTCAGAAGTGGGTTCTCCTCTGAATGTGAAGTACCTTAAATACATATGACCTCCTTGTTCAAACAACACAATGGGGTGCAAGTCTGAAGAGCTTTACAGAAAGATTCATTTTCCCCTTTAATTTTAATTTATTACCCTGCACATATGAAGTTCCTTACCCCACAATTTTCACCACATTTTGTTTTTCTTCATTTTATTCCCTTTCTCTTTCTGCTTTCTTCCTATTATGGGGGATTGCAGGGAGGAGTAAAACATCCAGGCTCATTAATTTAGGGCTTAGGCAGGAAAGAAGAGTAATTGAAATTACGAATACATAAAATTAACTTGAGTCTTTAAAACTAAGTATCACCATGGAGACCAGAGCAGGAACTGTCTCCATGGAGATCTGAATGAATTTCTTTGCTTTAAATTATTATTACTTGTTACCAGATGTTAATTTGGCCAAGGAAAAGATGAGAATGAATGAATGAATGAGTGACTGAATGAATGAGTGAGTGAATGAATGAATAAGAACAAGCCTCACATGAAAGAATTTATTAAGGGCAAGTCTAAATTGTTCTGGTTCTTAGTACTCCATTATTCCAATGAGTGGGAAGATATCCCAAGAGAAAATTTCCCCTCAATTCAGACTTTCTAACGAGAGCCTGATGATATGGCTCCATAATTGCTACAGGAGTGAGGAAGGAAAAGATAACTTCTAGAAAACTTATCTCTCACTCAAAAACATCAAGGTGTGATGAGGGTGATATGGCTGTATCGACCTACCACTCCAGCTGCAAGGAAGAGATGGGAGATGGCTCTTTGGCAATTTCTTATCCCAGTTATGGACCAGAGATATCCCCTAACAACCATTCTGAGTATATCACTTTATCATGTTTATCATACACAACTGTTTTTAATATGTGCAGTGAGGTCAAACAGACTTGTATTAGATGCCAGATAAAGAGAAACACAGGAAACATCCAAATGCTGAGTATATCACTTTATCATGTTTATCATACACAACTGTTTTTAATATGTGCAGTGAGGTCAGACAGACTTGTATTAGATGCCAGATAAAGAGAAACACAGGAAACATCCAAATGTTTAAACTATAAAATCAGAGGTAAGTCAGAATATCTCCCAGTTACAGATTTTATGTTGTACCTATAGGTACTGTCACTTAATTGATCAAATACTCAGTTGAGAGACCACCCAAGTGGTGTATTATAGATATTTGGTGTTCATCAATTAAAAAAAACTCACTAATAAAATATATTAAAATTCAGTAAAAATTATAATATATAACAAAATAGATCAATAGAAAGCAAACAATTATGACCAAAATGCATGTAAACAAAGTGTTCAATGACATTATTCATTTAGAAATTTATACAATCTGAATTTTATGCAGATTTTCTAGGATAGATCTTGCTGATTGGTTGGATGGAGAAGAAAAACAAGAATCCCAGTAATACAGCCAGCTAAGAAAATGCTAGAGTTTCTCAAATTTTAAAGTTGATTCTTATTATTTGTATGTTCTATAAAGTCACAATTAGCAAACACTGAACAATTGCTCCTAGCGGAAATATAGGCTTAAGTTCCTGTGAGCCTCTGGTATATTTTTGTCAACCAATCAATACATAACCTTGTTTTACATGTGTTTCTGTTTAAAGACACCTTATTTAATCTATGTGTTGATTCACTAACATTGAACTCGCTGCCAAAAGCACTATAACTTACACCTGAATGAAGCTTATCTGACACGTGTATTTCCTCTGTAAGGCACCTCACAGCCTTCTTGTGCTTGGGTACACTAGACAGCACTTTAGCACGATGCCTGGGGGCCATTTTAACAATATCATCAACAAAAATGCAAAAACATGTAGCATTAACTACACCGTGAAAGGGATGCTTGTTTACAGTATGAGAAGTGAAACAAAGAAGGTTAAGTGTCATGTTATTGGATCTCAGTTGGGAACACGCATGTTGGGTGACTCAAATTTTTTGCCTTTTTTCACCACTCCGTACATGTCTGCGAATGACCACAAAAGTGCCTCAAGTATTGATTTCGAGTTACAAATACATGTTAGCAAGTAGGTGAATTTAGAAATACAAAATCCACAAATAATGAGGATCAACTATATTTGCCAGCTACAGAGAACCACTTCTATTTTCTGTGGTGCTGCTTCCCACTATCCCATCACACTTGCCTGTTCTCTTGGGTCCATGTATGGAACACCTATTCTTCCTCCAAAACCCTGCTCAGGAAACCACACACACACACACACACACACACACCCCATTACCTATGCTTCTTATACTCATCTCTATTTTGCACAAATCAGATGAAACTCAATTTATTAGCATTATTCTCCTTGAGGAGGGTATTTCACTGGCCTATGAAATTCCTTGAGGTCAAAGACCATGTCCTAATACTCATACATATAAATAACCTTTACTGTGCTTACTATGTGGCAGACTATATGTTAAAAAGGGTACTTCACATACTAATACCTCATTTAATCTTACAATAATCTTATCCTCATTTTACAGTTGCAGAAACAGAGGCCTAGAGCAGTCAAGTCACTTGCCACATCACATAGCAGTAGAGTTTGTATTCAAACCTAGAGCCCAAACTTTTAACCATTGTTATATTGAATAAATAGTATTAGCTACCATACTATTGACTGCATACTATGTTCCAGGCATGAAGCTAAATGCTTTACACGCTTATCTCATTGAATCTGTTTTTCCATCTCTGTATTCCCAACACGTAGCAAAGTGAATGACACATAAATGCTTGCTGGGTTGAATCTAAGTCTTCCCGTTTTCAAATTTTCTTTCTATAACAAACAGCATGAGAGCCCTCCACATTTTCAGCAGTGGCTGGAATGATTTACAGAGTTCCGCTATCTTTCTCCCCTTACCAGGTTCGTCACCTCCTTCTCATTTATGTTCTTCTGTGGTTTTGCTATTGATGTCTATAATGTTCACAGGAAACTTTTCAAAGCAATTGTAGTGCAGCAGAGAGCAGAAGCACTATCCCTTTGCAAAAGGTCTTTCTCTTTAACAATAACTTGCAGTGGTGATTTATATTACGACCCAAGTCAGAGTAACAGAACCACAGAAGAGCTAAGTGTTTTGCTTGAGGGCCATGAGGTAAGCCCTATATGAGGCTAAAAGAGGATTTTCTGTTTCTCAGAATAGCTTTGAATTCCAAATCTATGTAACCTCTCATACTGAGTTCAAAGTAGGCAGAGTCAGTTTTAGGGATGAGAAGTAAAAGGAAGTAAGTTTGTGGGAAAGCAGGGAGTAGGCTTTAGAAAGTTTACAAGACAGAAACTGCAGGTCTAACATACATTACATGAATAAATGGGATCTAGTAGGGCTTAGCTCTAGGGCTAGCATCAAAATCATTCATCTCCTTTCAAAAGCAAAAGTATAAAGTAGATAAAATGTGTGACTTCTTTTCATTTCTCCCTTTCTGCCCACCTCCCCCAAATATTCCAAATTCTCTGAGACTAATTACTGTCAACAGTATAGCCAGGAAAGTTGACTCAAAGAAATGAATCCTAACTGCCCTAAAAGTCCCCACTTTTCTCCCAGTTATAAGTCATGGTGTTGGTATTGGTCACTGTGACATTTAGTAAAAAAAAGAGAATCTCTGAATGAATTCCAAGCCCAAAACCTAAAGCACAGGAAATAAGCCAAACGCTTCCTGGGGCCAGGCAAGAACTACGTTTCTGAGTGAAGTTACTAGAGGGAGAACAAGTACCATCTTAAGGAGTGGCCAGCCCCCACTTTTCTCCCAGTTATAAGTCATGGTGTTGGTATTGGTCACTGTGACATTTAGTAAATAAAAGAGAATCTCTGAATGAATTCCAAGCCCAAAACCTAAAGCACAGGAAATAAGCCAAATGCTTCCTGGGGCCAGGCAAGAACTACGTTTCTGAGTGAAGTTACTAGAGGGAGAACAAGTACCATCTTAAGGAGTGGCCAGCGCTCAGCTCTGGTACGTTCATAGCTCCCAGGAGGAATAAAATCCTCTCTTAGCATGCCTTTCAACATTTCAGGAGAAGACATACTCTGGATTTTTATGTAAATTTCCTAGTTTTTAATATGGCCAACTAATTAAGAAAAATTGTAAACAGTGCAGGCCAAAGTATGTCTGTTGGTCTTACCCAGTGGGAGATGCCAGTTTGCAATCTCTGGCCAGAAGAGTCCTGGTAAGTAGCCTAGGGGATATTTAGGAACCTCTTCCAAATCACTCGGTGTGCCCCCCCACACACACACAAGATATGACAGCCCTGGAAGCTGGTCCTCTGAACATACATCTCCCTCCTGCTGTGCCCCTGGCCTTCTAACGGGCCCTGCCTTTCATGAATAAGTACTTGTCTCAGAAACATGATTTTCAGGACTCTGCAAACACCCCCAACTCCTTCCCCTGAGTGGATGATCTCAAACCTCAGGTGTGCAGGGATTCGGCTGCAGCAGATCTCAGTGTGAGCTGGGGAGCGGTTCCTGCAGGGCTCTCCTATCCCCTCCTAAGCTGCCCCAACTCTCACTCCCAGCCTCTCCATCTCTCCTTCCAAGGTCTGTTTCCCTTTCTTTTCTCTCTTCTCTCCTGTCCAGTTCTTCTCTCCTCTCACCTTGTTCTTTCTCTCCTCTTTCTTCTCTTTTCCTCTTTCTCTCCTCTTCTCCCTCCTTTCTCATTCTCTTCTGCTGCTTCCTTACTTCTCCCCTGTCCCCTCTCTACTACTCTCCTTTCCTCTCCTGTCCCACCCTTTCCCCTCTCCTCCCTCCCCCAGTACCTAAAGGAGAATAATTAGCATTATTATCCCGGGAACTTCGGGGAGCTCTCTCACCAGGAATACACCAATACTGGCTTCGAGTATCTCTTGTGATGGGAGCGGAGGGTCAGGGAGCCCTTGCGCTGCAGCAGGTCCGTGGGTCCGAACTCATACCAGCGTTGCCTACTGTCGCACCAGGCCTGGCAGGAGCTGTCATGAGTCTCCATGGACGTCCTCGAGGTACAGACCTCGGAGGACTTCCCTCTACACCTGTCCTGCCCCGCACGACTACAAGGACCAAGATTCGGCGTCTCTCATCTCCTAAGCAACCTGGGGCGGGGTCAATGAAGGGGCGGATCCCTTCAAACTAATAGCCCTGGTTTCCTACACAGTGTAGTTACTAATGAGAAACTACATTTCCCAGAATGCAATGAGGGTAGCAACCATGCACTATAGGCGTTCGGAGGGGGAACTGCGTCCTGGGATTTGTAGTTTCTTCCATCCACCAGCCTAATCCTCGAGGAGTGGCTGGTCGGAGTTAAGGGAAAGCGGTGGGTTCATTAAGGACTAAGTGGATAACAAAGTCCCTGAGCCTGGAACGGGTCTGTTCGGGCTGTGCTTGTGGACACTTTTACCACCTATCATCTGTTGCCACCACACCTTTTGCTTACAAGTTATTTAAATTTGACTGAAAAGGAGCAAGAGAACACCCCTTCAAACCCCAAATTACGTCACAGCTATACAGCTTTCCTACCTGCGAAAGAGGAGGAACAGAATCACCCAGCAAATCAGCTAAAAATTTTAAGGATCAAAAAGCCTGAATCCAGTTTCAGCTGCTCTCTTAGCTTTTCTGAGCACTAGTTTCTTCCTCTAAAAAAGGAAGGAGGGGAATGGGACCGTGGAGTTCAAATCAGCTAAAAATTTTAAGGATCAAAAAGCCTGAATCCAGTTTCAGCTGCTCTCTTAGCCTTTCTGAGCACGTTTCTTCCTCTAAAAAAGGAAGGAGGGGAATGGGACCGTGGAGTGGGGTGGACACAAGAATCTGATGTCCCTTCGGGCTATGACACTGAAAGACAACATGTAGGTACAGTTTAGGGCTCCAGGAACTCTGCTCCCCAAGACTTGCCAAGTTCTCCTCATTGTAACTTTCGATATTTTGTGACAACACAAATCCATCACCTGATTGTGTTTTCAGTTATTTGTGGGAAGATTTCAGAAAGATTATGGCATTGCCTTCAAGAAGTCATCGGAGAGATGTGTTATAGTAGGAAAGGTGCCTATTCCATTTTCGACTTTCCAAGAAAAGAATATTTAACACATCAGAATTCCCCTTCCCCACCCCAGCTGAGCAACTTAAGGGCATAAATGGACTTATTCATGGCCACCACTCTTACCCAGCTTTGTGCTTAGTATATGGCATCTTTTCAGTGTTGAATGAATATTATGTTTGATTACCTTAAATTTGCTAGGGTTTCCATTAATTTCAGAAGTGTCTTACTTTAAGAAGACCACATGTATACAAAAATTCAAACTTAAAAACAGACAAATTAAGAGATAATTCACATTACAAATAAATTCTATAGTTTACAAAAGATTTATTATAGTGCTCTGATAAACAGTAAGATGCTCTTTTGTTTTTTTTTTTTTTTTTTTTTTTTTTTTTAAGATGACCAGTAAGGGGATCTCAACCCTTGGCTTGGTGTTGCCAGCACCACGCTCAACCAGTGAGCTAACCAGCCATCTCTATATAGGATCCGAACCCGGGGCCTTGGTGTTCTCAGCATCGCACTCTCCCGAGTCACGGGCCGGCCCGTAAGATGCTCTTTTGGATCAGATTTTACAAATTTGATTACACTCAGCTACTAAGTGCTTTTCTGTGGCCTGTGTTGCACATTGTGGGCACCTGTGGTATGCTAAGGTTCCTATTTTACTGACAGCCACAGCTAAAACCAAATAAATAGCCCACCATCACCAACTAAGTGCTAGTAAAGTGCTGACTACTGTTTTAGCCCTTTTCTTCTTGAAGGAATGAAAAGAAAAATATGTTAACTTTAAAACAGTAAATAAGATCCATGTCAAGTTCAATTCTCTCTAATCAAAGCATAGCATACTGCTGTTGCTCCAAAAATATTACCATCACTACTATCATCTGTTTGTGTGTTTATTTTACTTGTACTTAAAGTGGTAGTGACATAATATATTTGCAACCAATATGTCAGGTCTCCACAGATGATTTAACTCAAGCATGGAAGCTGCCCAGAGCCTAGCTCTTTCCACAATGCATGAGTGCTGCAGAGATTTAAAAGCTTTTCAGCACACCACGTAGTGGTAAGCTAAGAAAACAAACAAAACATAGCCTGCTATTTTAGTGTTCCGTAAGCCAAGCTGACCACCTAGTTGAGTTTGTGAATATGCTTTTTGTTATACTCTTTCTTTTTTACGTCAACTTTATAAACTTTATTGTCTTCTGTGTCTACTAAATACTTTTCAACATCCTTGGACTGGACATAGATTAATTCCCTGATATCCTCAAGTTCAGATGCATTCTATTCTCTTTGTGTACATCAGTGCATTCTATAGAATTTTTGGTTTTTTGATTCCATATCAATAAAATAGGAATAGAACAGCACTTATCACAGAGAGATTTTGTAAGAGTGACATAAGATAATAAATACATTCAAAGCAGATAGAAAAGTGCCTAACAGATGATCGGCCCTTAATTAAATTTCAATTACTACTGCTATTATTATTACATCCTGACTTTGTCCTTATCATTGGGAAAAAGCACCCTAAAATGTGGTTGCTATTTGTCTGGAGTTTCCTAAGTATACTCACTATGTTCCAACTTTGCCTGTTTACAAGATCTTTTGAATGAATATCCTTTTTTACCATATATTAATATAAAAGTTAATAGTCTGAATCAGAAAAATGTTGGCAAGATCTTTGGATATGTTACCAGTGATAATGATGGTTTTGTGATCCTATAGAATTTTTTCTCTTGAAGACTGTAAATAAGCTATATGTTTCATAAATGTGAAATCACTGATCCTCAACACACTTGACTGATTCCTGTTTTCCCCAGTCTTCATTAAACCAATGAAGTACAGGGCTTAAAGCAATGCCTTCTATTTATATTAATCCCTTTACAACATAATATCCTTGGGGCGAGAAAATTAGAGCTCAAGTGTATGAAACAGGACTTTTACATAGGATAAGTGCAAGAAGACTAACTCTGGAAGAGGGAATCCATCTGAGCCTACTCATTTCTTTATTAGCCTTACCAGAAGAGGTTGTCAAGAACAGAGCAGGACGGCAAACCTAAAACACATGTAAACCAACCACATGTAAGTGGCCACGGGGGCAAACCTCTTCACCGCCCTTTTTTCCTTCAGTCTTAACAATCTCTGCTCAATTCCCAAAAAATCCCCTGCTCAGGACCTTCCAAAGCCACCACCAGCCTGTTCTCCCCCATCATTAAAATTACTTCTCTCTACTAAACATCTTTCAATTAATCTAAGAGAAAAGAATTTTAAATTACTTAAAAATTAGTTTATATCATTTCTATGTTGAATCGTTTATATTAAAAACTTGTATTTAAATTGTATAGCACTCAGAAGTGAAAAACTAAGTATTGCTGTCTTTTTTTTTGTCTTTTTTTTTTTTTTCGTGTCCGGCAACGGATCACAACCCTCAGTGTCGCACCCGTACCGGACCGGGACCGGCAACAGGATCGCAACCCTCGGTGTCGCGCCCGCACCTCGCTCAGCCAGTGAGCGGGAACCGGTCTGTATGTGGGATCCGAACCCTCGGCGGGAGCACCACCGCGCTCCCAAGCAGCGCACTGTAGCAGTGCGCCACCGGGCCGGCCCAAGTATTGCTGTCTTAATCAAGAATTGGATAGTATTCTTTTTTCTAGTTTTCTAGGTATAGGGACCTCCTATCACCCACCAAATGTACACGTATGGGTTCCCTTTTGGATATTGTATATAAAGAAGCTGGAGTCCACCTGCTATGTGAAAATGAATAAGAGGTTCTTCTTCCTTCCACTTATTTCTCTCTCTTCTCCTTCCATCCCTCCCTGTTTCCTTCCCCTCTTCCTCCTTTGAGAAATGATAGAGATTTTGCAGTCAGACTCTATGCTGGATACCCAAGATAATCTGGTACGATTCAAAATCATACAAAAAATATGAAAGAAAAATAATCAGACTTAGAAACCAGAGCCAGAATTTACATGAATAAACTCATGCCTAAGGACCCATGAACTCTCAAAGGAGTCAGCTCTGGCAAAAGCTGCAATTTTCTTTCCTTTAATTATTCATAACTACCAGTGGTCTTTTCTTGGAATGATTTTAACCTTGAATGTGGTTTCTTTGTGCTTCTAATCTGGATCATGAACCAATTATGCATCCACTTGCTCTTCAACTATTAGCATCAACTAGTATTAAGTGCTGACATGCAACAGACATTATTTATGGAACTCTTACTATCAGCATGGGAGATTATTAAATATTATTAAGTATTCAGTGTATAGTATTCTATAATTCAGCATTTCCCTTATTTTAATATCTAATCCAACCAATAAGTGAAATGCTTTGGAAGAATTGTCCATACTATTAAGGTAAAATTTTAATATCCAGAGTTAGTAATGACACGTTCTAACATAAATGTAGATTAGGGACTTCTTTAATATCCTCTAAATTGGATATCCTTAATTATTCAAAGATATTCAAATATCTATTTTCAACACATGTCTAGGCCCTTGGTTTCCTCCTCTTCTCCTTAGTGCTGCTTTGCTTTTTGGCACCTTCACTTCTTATTAGCAGCAAGAATGAGATGATTTAGCTACCAGTTAGCAGTTCTTATGAAAGGAGTGGAGCTTGAAATTAATTTTAATGTTGTTGGGGCTTTTTTGTTCCTCATGATTTTTAATCTGAATGAGGGAACCTCCTCACTTAGGAAAGAAACTCCAAGGAAAGAGTGGTCTCCTTTCTGCTTCTCGTGGTGGTGAACTTTTCCCCATATACCTGACACGCCCTGTCCCCCGCTGCATACTGAGCAGGCTGGTAAGGAACAAACTGAGAGGCTTTCTCCTGAGTGTCAGGTGTATTCAGGTCATTTCTGGTTGTTGAGTTTGAGTGAGCCAATCACATGGCTGAGAATGACCAGTTACTGCTCTGGAGGTAGCGGTGAGGGGGCTCAGAGAAGAAGCTAGAAAACTTTCTGACCCTGTCTTAAAAAAAAAAGTACAGAAGGAAATGAAATTTTCACTGCTTTTGGGGTTGAATTTGAAGTCGTCATCTAATTGCTTTAATATAAATTAGGTACAGGGATTTTCCAAGCAACACTAATGATTTCTAGTTGAAGTTTTTCTAATAGTAGTGACTCAGCTACCACATTCTTTTTTTTTTTTTTTGGCCAGTACAGGGATTGAACCCTGGACCTTGGCATCATGCTCTAACCAACTGAGCTAACTGGCCAGCCCCAGCTAGTACACTCTTGATAACAATTGACAGAAAGCTGAGTCAAATCAGTTAGGACAATAAAAGGAATTTTGGATTCATACAAGTGGGGATTCTAGGAGTACATCCGGTTTAAGCACATCTGAATCTCAAGGCTTGATGATGTCTTAGGTTTTTACATTTTATTTATTTATTTTATTTTTTATTTGTATTTTTTGGCAGCTGTCCCATTCATGGATTGAACCCTGACATTAGTATTATCAGCATGTTCTAACCGACTGTGCTAACTGGCCAGCCCTTTGATGATGTCTTTGGGATGCTATTTCTCTACCTCCTGGTTCTGCTTTCCTTCTTGGGTTAGCTCTCCTCAGCTAAGCCCTCCCTGAGATGGCCGCTAACTTACATTGTTCCTTCATTCCCCCACAACATAAAGTGTTTCTCTTCTCTCTAGCTCTAACAAAAGTACTGGACATGATTGGCCTGACTTGACTCACATGATCTGTTCTGAAAATATCACTAGGGCCAGTCCTAGAGGTGATGTGGTACTTTCCCCAGCTAGGTATGTGTCATGGATTCCCCTCCAGAGATGATGTCCATCCCTTCTGAACAATCTAGACTGCAAGTATTAGATCAGACTAAAGGGCCTAAAGGGCAAAGTAGGTTGCTATTTCCAAAATAAGGGGAAAGCATGCCTGATAGGCAAAAAATAACAGATGCTCACTGTAGTAGATGGTAATAATAAAACATCCCATCCATACATCACTTTGTGGAATACTTCCACATATACTCTCTTACTTGACCCTCACAAAAATTATGTAGGGTATTATATTAGTCAGGGTTCTCCAGAACCAGTAGGATAGATTGATGGATAGACAAGAGGAGATTTATTATGTGAATTGGCTCGAGTGATTATGGAGACTGAGAAGTCCCAATATCTGCCATCAGAAGCTAGAGAACCAGGAAAGCCAGTGGAGTAATTCAGTATGAGTTCAAAGGACTGAGAATCAAGGGGGGCCTGTGATGTAAGTCTCAATTTGAAGTCTCAAAAACCAGGATCTCTGGTGTCTGAGGACAGGAGAAAATGAATGTACCAGCTTAAGAAGAGAGAGAGAGAATTTGCCCTTCCTTGGCCTTTTTGTTCTATTTCGTTCTATTCAGGCTCTCAATGGATTGGATGATGCCAGCCCACATCGGTGAGCGTGGATCTTCTTTACTCAGTCTAGTGATTCAAACGCTAATTTTCTCCAGAAACACACTCACAGCCAGACCCAGAAATAGTGTTTTACCAGCTATCTGGTATCCCTTAGCCCAGTCAAGTCAATTCATCATCACAGTAAATATTGTCATTTCTATTTCTAAGATGAGTAAACTAAATCACATCTATTAAGAGGCAAAGCCAGTCTCACATTCTTATCTTTAGATTCCAAAGAATGTTCTCATTCTACTACAGACACTTGTTCTGTTTGCAGGAATCTGTCTCTAGGACTACAGGACTATTTCCTCAGCTTAGCCATTACCTCTATAACTTTTGTCTCCTCTGGATATGGTATGATTTTCCATCTGTGGTAGTAGGTAGCTGGTCAATTAGTAGTATGTTTCCAAAGTTCCTCCCTTGTTAATTTCCTTTGAAATTATACAACTAAATTCCCCAAAACCGTCATAAAATATGGTCAAATAGTTTGGATTTCTTGTCCCTTTACCGTGTAAGTGGTATCAAATTTCCTTTTTGTCCTAAAGAACATCCACCCTACAATTTGCTTTTCTTTTATTCTTATTGTCTCTGTGTCTAGATTAATTTTCTTTCTCTGGGTAACCCCCTCCTTCTGGGGTGTGTGCATTGTCCCTCGTAGGACTAGAGACTCCAGTCTTTCTTCATCAGTCTTTCTTCTGTTGTTACTCTAAAATCCAGAGATGGAAAAGAGTATCTGGATTTCTCAAGTATTTCAACATAAACTTTTATTCCACAGTGGAAGATTAAAAGCTTTGTTTTCCCCAAAGCTGTGATTTTAGAACAACTATGATTTTATTTTCATGTAAAATTCTAATGAAAAAAATGACCAAGATCTCAATATCCTTTACAAAATATTCAAAAGCCTGTATCCAGTTCTATCAAGAATTACAGTTTTAATGTTAAAGGAAACTACCCTTTATAAATACCCTTTATATAATATAAATTTCATTATATAGCTCATGCTGTGTTATTCCTTCTTATTTAACAGCATCTGTTCTATTTAGTTTAAGATGAACTGAATTCCTATTTCTGATGAACCTTATTATTATCAAAAAATGCATCATATTTTCTCCCAGTATGAGAATATTTTGCATAAAGATTAATTGCCTTTTTTTCTTGGCATATTACAAGGAGGACTGTTTTGGAAGTAAAATATATTAATGATTATCTGATTTGCCAATTTGAAGTTCTATCATAAAAAATTTCCTTTCACAGAAAACATAGGGGAAACACTTGAGGATGCAGGACTGGGCAAAGATTTTATGAATAAGACCTCAAAAGCACAGGCAACCAAAGAAAAAATAAACAAACAGGATTATATCAAATTAAAAAGCTTCTGTATAACAAAGGTAACAATCAACAGAGTGAAAAGACAACCTACAGAATGGGAGAAAATATTTGTAAACTACACAACCAACAAGGGATTAATACCCAGAAAACACAAGGAACTCAACGGTAAAAAAACGAATCTGATTAAAAAATGGGCAAAGGAGCTGAAGAGACATTTCTCAAAGGAAGATATACAAATGGCCAACAGATACATGAAAAGATGCTCAACATCACTATCATCAGGGAAATGCAAATCAAAAACATATTGAGATAACATCTCACCCCAGTTAGACTGGCTATTATCAAAAAGACAGAGAATAACAAATGCTGGTGAGGATGTGGAGAAAGGGGAACTCATCTACACTGTTGGTTGGACTGTAAATTAGTGCAGCTGTTATGAAAAATAGTATTGAGGTTCCTCAAACAACTACAGGTAGAACTACTGCACAATCCAGCAATCCTGCTACTGGGTATATACCCCAAGGAATGGAAATCCTCATGTCCAAAGGATACCTGCACTCCTGTGTTTATCACAGTTGTATTTACAATAACCAAGATAAGGAACCAATCCAAATGTCCATCGATGGACAACTGGTAAGGAAAATGTGTTATATATACACAATGGAATACTATTCAGCTGGGAAAAAGAACGAAATTCTGCCATTAGCAACAACATGGATGAGCTTGGAGAAAATTATGTTAAGTGAAATAAGCCAGGCACAGAAAGAGAAATACCACATGTCCTTGCTCAAAAGTGGGAGTTGAACAATAAATAAATAAATAGTGAGAGAGAGAGAGAAACAACAATTACAATAATACGTTAAATTTCAGAAGGAGAGAACAGAACTGTGGTTACTAGAAGTGGGAAATTTCCCCAAAATTTCCTGCTCTAATATGAATGCTACATATTAGAGATTTTTGACTTTCACATGTTTGCTGCTTTGGGCCAAGAAAATGCTCAGCTCTCTTGTAATATGGGTGTGTTTTGTTTTGTTTCATTTTAAATTTAAATAAATTTATTTGCGAGAAAAAGACATCTGAACATCAGGTACAGTCTGATTCACAATGATCCAAAAGTATGTCATAACTCATTCTAGGAGTACTGTTATGTGTTTTATAGGAGAAATTCCATGTGGAGCATCAGCTGAACATTTATTTGTCAAAATTCATAAAGCCATCTAACCTGATTATTACACAATACTTAATGACCATGGTACAGCAGTAAAAATACAATATTGAATACTTACTACTTTGGGAGTTACAAACTACAATAAGGACAATTTAGGCCCCTTTTTAAAAAGTAAAAATATTTCTATTACAGACTTATTTTAAACATTTTCAGTTAGATAAGGCTTTATGTATTTTCACTCACAATAGACAATAAAAGAGTGCCTTAAGTATCTGTAGGTAAAATATATGACTTGTTTCAATGTTTGTACTCTGAAGTATACTTTGACATGTATGATTTCAAATAAGAGAATGAACCTGTGCTGTGGCAAAATCCTGGCTGATGATCCAGACTCAGATAGTTTTCACGTTTGGTTAAAAAAACTTTACATCAGAGAAAAAAGAAGCGAGGGCGTAGACAACCATCCTTCTTTTTCAATGAAGCAGTCTAATTCCAGAGAATGGGCTTTCCATTTTGAATTTAAAGTGCATGGTCCTGAAGTTGTGTTCTTTCCAGTCCAAGGAGCTGCCTGCGCTGTGAGGCAACACTTAATAGTGAAGTGAGTTAGTTGGAAAGTGTTAACTGAACTACAGAGATGGTCACTGATTAAACAAGTTCCTGGAAGTCCTCGGGCCCACCTGGAGGTGAAGAGCAGCCAGAACTATCAATACAAAAGAAAAATGTGCTCACGAAACTGCACACATGGAGCTTCTAGGGGAGTTTGCTCTTGACACAGGTCCCTGGTTGTAGTTTACAATATCTGCTTTCACTACTCTATGCCTGTTCTATTTCTGCTTTAATTTGATTCCAAGGATTTCAGCAGGTAGAATGAATATGATGTATGCAATATCATACATGAGATTATGTCACATTACATGACAAAGGAGATTTTGCTGATGTAATTAAGAGTACTAATCAGTTGACTATGCATTAATCAAAAGAGGAATTATCTTAGTGGTACTAATCTAATCATACAAGCTCTCTGAAAGCAAAGAGCTTTCTCTGGCTGATGGCAAAAGGGAAAGTCAGAGAGATTTGAAACACAAAATGATTCAAGATGCTATTGCTGGCTCTGAAGATGGAAGGATCATGTGAAGGACTGGAGAGTGGCCTCTAGGAGATAAGAGTGGACTGCTGAGCTAAGAGTGGACTAGCAGGAAAATGAAGTCCTCAATCCTACAACTGTAAGGAACTGAATTCTACCAACAATCAGAATGAGCTTGGAAATGGTTTCCTCTCCAGATAAGAGCTCAGCCCAGCTGAAACCTTGATTTTGGCTTTATGGGACCTTAATCAAAGAACCCAGACAAGCCTACACCGACCTCTGTCCTATAGAACTGTGAGTTAATAAATGGGTGTTGTTTTAAGTTGTTGTTGTGGTAATGTGCTATGCAGCAGTAGAAAACTAAAGTAATGATATTTCAGAAACTACTACTTAAAAAAATTCCTGAAGATGATGAATTACATCTTGTGGTGCAGAAACTATCCTTAATGAGCAGCGAATGGATTGGGACGAGAATGAGGTGAAAGTTATCAAATGGCCCCCTTATGTTGATATAAGCTGAAAGGAGTCTACTAGTTTATGTACTGCAATGCTATGAATGAGCCTAGTTCCTACGATCTTTGCCAAAAGATATTTTGATTGGTATTTCCATGAATATAGAATTATGTCCTTTGTTCCATTTTAATTCTTTGACCTTGAATTATACTTGTTTGATAATAATCTTGCAACATCTACTCTTTGGCTATTTGTGTTTTCCTGGTGCACTTGGCTTATTTTTTATACTTAGCCATTTAGAGTTATTTAGGATGAGGTTCATTTACAGTAGAATATAATTAATCTTTGTTTTTAATAAGGGCAATTTAAACCATTCCTTTGGTTGTAGTAACTTATATTTTTGACTGACATTTTTTTTTTCTTTTCAATATTTTCTTGCTTTCCTTTTATTTCTGTCCAGTCTATGGACTATGCTGTATTTGCTATATTTTCCATTAATTTTTAAAGCACACATTCTGTTTTTATTTTTCTAGTAGTTCCTATGAAGCTATTCCGACATTTTATTTAACCTGTATTTCCCTATTTATCAAGACCAGGAATGAAATGTTACCTTTTGACATTACGTAAGATGACAGTGCTGAGAACAAGGTACAACATCAACAAAGGTTTATTTGATTAGACTGAGTTGAAATTAGTTTATTCCCTAATCCCATTTGATATTATTTGAGACACGGGATTCTCCATTTCACTTTCATTATTGTTACTTATTACTCTTTGTTGAGAGCCAACAAAATGCTACATTTTTTTTATACATGTATAAAAATCAGTTCAGTAGTTGACAATTAATCTGCTTTCCTCTTCAAACAAAACACAAGAGAGAACAATTGGTTCATTTACCTTTAAGTGTTTTTTGCTTCCTTCTAATCTAAACTCCCACACTGGAAATGTAGAAGTACCTCCACAATTCCCAGAAAGGGTCTCTAACCGCCTGCATGTGGTATCCTGTCCAAGGACAATTTGGCCGTCAGAATATATCATCATAAAGCCTTTCATCAGGTTGCTGAACTTATCACTACAGCACCACAAATAGCTTTATTTGGATGACACAGTCTTATGCCACCCAAATCTGAGAGTGATGGAAAGCAGTTTCAAAGACTCACACGATGGTTGCATTAAGGTTTATAGATAAAACGTAATGGCTGTGAAGGTGGTTTGGGAGAAAAAACAGTTGTCAGTTCTGTTTGCCTAATATTTCCTAACCAGATTACTTTTCCAATTTCAGGATAAGCTTTATAGCTGACCTAAGGGTTTTACAGCATGAGTCTCAGAGACTTCTGGGAAACGGACCCCTATTCCAGCTCTGCAGTGCTTCATTTGACTACATATACTTGGACCAGGATGCAGCAGTCTAGAGAGGACCAAGGGTAACAAACGGTGACTGTTCATGCCTAGGTTTGCTGTACTGTACTGTATTGCTTCCTATAACTATATTGTGTGTTGTATTGAGAGACTGAATGTACAAACAATGGCCAGATCACATGTAAAAATAGAACTTGATCCTTAACCTGTAACAACCTGCTAAGGAAATCAAACAGCCCAGGAAGCTAGACTGCTGTAGTAAGACTTGTAGGAAGTAAGACTTGTAGAAAGTCAGACTGCTCTCTCTAGTGACAGTCCAGGAAGCCAAACAATGACCCATATAACAATCACCCCCAAATGGCCAGGGCTTGATTATTAACTGACGGCGTCTTTAGTTTTTTCTCTCAGCCTTTCTACAGCTTCCCTGTGTCAACAGCTTCTAATAAGAGAATACTTGAAGCCTTCTATTTTTCCCATGCCTCTGTGTACCTTTGGGTCTCCACCAAAATGAAAGCGATGGCTGGCTCGCTTGCTACAATAAGTTGTGAATAAACAGCCTTTGCTTGTTCTCGTTTGGTTGGTCTTCATTTATTTCCATAGTATAAAGCCGAGTTTAATAAGGTGCTTCTGACTTTGATGAGGTAGTCCCCAGCACTTATTCAAACTAGCCTACTTAGAGAACTGATCCAGTGTTGTGTATATAAATCTAGGTGTAAACAGAAGGAACATTTAGCCTCCAGAAGGACTGATTATTGATCCAGTGTTGTGTATATAAATCTAGGTGTAAACAGAAGGAACATTTAGCCTCCAGAAGGGCTGATTATGACCTTTAGTCAGATGTTATCATCTGTAACTATGCACCCTGGGGTGAGGATTTCAGAAGACTGAACCTCCATCTGTCCTGAATGATGTTGCTGATATCTGGTGTACATCATGACTGTGCTGATTTCCTTTTCTATACTTTAGGTAATTAAATCTTGTTTGATCTATTCAAGAGCACATGTCCAGTTTTTCCATCAGTCTGAGTTTACAACTGACAATGGTCAGTACAATGGTCATGTACTGCCCACTTCTCAGATTGGGTGGGTAGGGGTTATATATTTTGGAGATCAATATAGAAATTCCTGTCTTTTGTCCATGACTAAAATTTATAAATAAGTGACTGCTTATGGTAGTATTTCCTAACCGGGGGCTAGGTACCATTTAGGGGAGAAAGTACATTCTAGGCAGAGAGAGCAGCATAAAAAAACACAAGGAGGCAGGAACGCATAGAGCAATGTGGTACATCTCACAGGCCTCTGAAATATGCCACATGGTTTACATCCAATTTCAAATACAGACTTCCAGCTTCTACAGGCAGAGGGATTAGTGGAAGGAAAGACTCTGAAGGGACCCTTTTTAAGACCTCTTATTTCTAGATTCTCTTGCACTAAGGAGGGCAAGCAACATCCATACAGGCTTGGCTTAGCCCCCATGACATCTCCGTCTGGATGTTGTTCTCTAGTCACACTGCACAAGGACCAGTTACATTTGACTCTAATTGGGACTTCGACACAGTACAGATGTCCACTTGCAATCACTTGAGACTTAAATATATCAACAAATATTTTCAAAGGGAACATTAGGCAAAACAATTACTTGCCAAATATGAATGTCCACTTCTTTCTCTGCACTGCCAATTCACTATTTGGTATTAATCATAATTTGTTAATATTCATGTCATCATTTCTAATAGAGCTCCCACTTCTATCAATTTGCAATTTATCATTCAATAGCAGCAATTTTCTTAAGTTATTTTTTTTTTATCTTGTATATGTGCATTGTAGAAAACAGGAAAGAAGGAAGGAAGGAAGGAA
>NW_007730530.1:21974-24425 GCF_000696425.1 Galeopterus variegatus
GAAGGAAGGAAGGAAGGAAAAAAAGAAGGAAGGAAGAAAAGAAGGAAGGAAGAAAGGAAGGGAGTGAGAGAGGAAGGGAGGGAGGGAGGAAGGAAGGTCACAATTAATACAAACACCTCTGTTAATATTTTGGTTAAAAACCTTCCAATATTTTATTGTTGTTGTTATGTAATTACAATGTATACACCATTTTGTAACTGTCTTTGCTCAACAATACTTCATATTGTATTCCGTGTTGATATGTTTTCCATGTCATTAAACATTCCACGATGTAACAGTTCATGACAAGAGAACACTTCATTGTGTGGGTAGTCCATAAAATGTCCCCTACTATTAGATATTTATTGTTTTCTTTTCTTCATTGTTATAGGAAATGCAGCCATTAATATCTTTCTCATGCATACACAATGATTTCTGTATGAAAAAAATGTAGAAATTAAATTCATGGCTTATAAACTAAGCCCATCTTTATGACTGTTAATCTCTGTATCAAACAGCCCCCCAGAATGGCTGTAAAAATTTATACTCCCTCCAGGAGTGCCCGAGTGTGCTAACTCCCCCATATTCTCTTTGTTATGAGCATTATATTTAAGAAGGTCTTCCCCTCCACCCCGTTGGTCCTTCTTTCCTTTCTACCTCTTGCCAACTGAAAATACAATATACCATATTTCTGCTCAAAGAAATGTTTGTTTGCCTTATAAACATTTCACCGAAATGCATCCCAAGAACCAGTGACATACTGAATCTGAAGAATGTGATTCAGCCTCTCCAGGATAGATCAGGGACCCTGGGGGAAAAGCAGAGTAATAGAAAAAGATCTGGGTGGGGACAACGAAAATTGACCAATGGATGAGAAAGACTCTCTGTAGAGTGATACGTTGATACAGTGGGAGAAGTAAATCAATGTTTTGCAATATCTGGATAATATGTCCAACCCAGACTTTATGCCTGAACTCCACACATATGTTAACTACACATTTTGAGATTTTTCACTTATTTGGCTATTTTTCTTACCACCACACCACCAACACTTTCTCGAAATTACTGCCATTATTGCCACTTCCCATCTGGCAATAGACCTGTAATTGTTCTCCCTGCTTCTACTACAATCCATTCTCCTCACAGCAGCCACAGAATGATAGTCACATCATGTCATCTCCCAGCTTAACATAATGGCTTCCTTCTCAACTCCTTAGGTGCGTTACAAGCCCTTACACATGAATGGGATCCTGTCTGCCTCTCTCCCTCCATCACTCTGCACCAACCATACTGGCATCATTTCTGCTTCATAGCATGCTAGGTTCTTTTCCACATTTGAACTTTTGCTTTTGCTGTTCCTCCTCCTTGGCCACTCTTCTCCTCACTTATTACATGGGCAGCTCTGCTCATCTATCATGTTTCATCCCAGAAAGAGCCTCTGTGACTACTCTATCTAAAGTTGCTCCCACGCACCAACCCATTTACTCTCCATCACACAACCATATCATTTTCCTTTGTTAGAAAACCAAAGCCACCTTTTTTTGTTTTTCTTTGCCTACTTGGTCATTGTCTTCCTCTCTAGAATGTAATCTCTTGGAGTCCAGTGACTTACTTTTCACAGACCCACTGTCTCTCCAGCACCTAGTAGAATGCCTGGAACATTGCTGATACTCAAAAAATGTTTGATGGATTAGGGGAAAGATATATTCATGATGAACTAAAACAATTTTTTTTCTTATACTGTAACTGGTTTTCTTGCATGCACATATAATCATTATGAGCATGACAAAGGGATTATTTGATATTTAAATTATTTTTAATTTGGTGAAAAGGAGTATGGCATTGTTTAGATATTCCAAAATCTACTTAATCGTTGTGCATTATTATTGGAAATTTAGTTTTACCATTTTTCATTATTATAAACAATATTACCAAATATAAACTTGAAACTAATATATAATTACTAAAATTACTAAAGTGGCTTTGCTAGATGACTTTGCTAAACAAAGTCTTCTTATGTTTTATCAAATTTCACTCCAGAAATATTAAAAGAATTGATTCTCCATCAGTAGTGAACTAAAGGTCTTATCTATATATGGCATATCAGGTTGCATTCAGCTAAAAGGAACAGAAACCCCCAGTAGAGACTGGTTAATGAGGAAAAACATCTCATTTAACAAGAGACCAGTGGTAGAGCAGTTTTTAGAACTGCTTGCTTGATTCAATGGCTCGATAATGTCATTTTTCTTCTCTCTACTGCCCTGAGGCTGACTTCTCTCAGGCTTATAAGATAGATGAAGCAGTTCTGTGCTGTAAGAGTATATCCCAGAAAGACTATAACCGGAGGTAAAATGGATCATGTCTTCTGGTATCTCCCTAGGATGAGGAAATCGTTCCCAGAAGCCGCATAACAGACTTCCCTCAGGTCTCCTTGGCTGGAAATGGATGACATGCCCTCTCCTAAGCCAATCA
>NW_007730530.1:24919-33840 GCF_000696425.1 Galeopterus variegatus
CAGACTTCCCTCAGGTCTCCTTGGCTGGAAATGGATGACATGCCCTCTCCTAAGCCAATCACTGACAAGGGGTCCAGGACTACCATAAATTGTTTATATCTAAGCCTTAAAACATTATAAATTTTACCGTAGAGCTAAGTCACATGGGAACTCTATCAGTTAGGAAGAAGTGGGGTGAGGTGGATCTCGGTAGACAATCAACAGAATCTGATAATATTGAGTCTTAACATTAAAAAAAAATCTTTGACAATTTGTTTGGTGAAGAACTATTATTTAAAATTGCACTTCTTTGACCACTAGTTTGCATGAATATTCTCTATGTTTTGCTAACCTTCTATTCTTTTTTAACTCCTTTGGGAGGACTCAACCCTTCTTAGTGGCAGCAAAAAAGAAAAGAAAAAAATAATGGAAAAGGAATCCAAGCAGCAGGGTGACATCATTACTAAGAACTCAAGCTAGTTTACAAGAGCCACCATTTTGGGGGAATTCCCTTCACAGCTGCCAAATCCATGAGTTTCCTCCAAGTACACTGATCACTCAGTAAAACAGGTGGGCCAATACAGATTCACAAAACATTCATTCTTTGCATGTTAACCACATATTCATTACTGGGAGAATCAAGACGACTGCAGGTTCCCAAGAAGTTTCTTAAGTTTTATGAGAACCCAAGACTATTCTCTTTTGATTTCATATTATAATTTATGTCCCAGACCTCTTGCAACCTCTTTCCCACACCTTCCCTTAAGGTAGAACAAGTAATATGACACATTGCTCCAACTCCAGTTATTCTGATTTGTTTGCTTGTGGATTTTCTATTATAATATCACTAACTTGAGGAATAATTTATGCCACTGAGAATGGATTACAACAATTTAATGTAACTGAACCTTTGGCTCCATAAATTTGAACTCCAAAAAATACTCTGCAATCTCTCTTTATCTGTTTTCCTCCAATATTTCTATTTTACTCATTAAACATACATTAACAACTAAATAATACATTTCTCTCTTTAGAAAAAGATTTCCCTTTTTAACAATAATACTCATTGTCCATTTATTGGATTATTTACCATTTGCTTATTGATAAGTGGGTTATTTATATATTAAGAATATTGAAAATATGTCACATGGATTACCAAGTCTTTTTCTTATTTTTTGTCTTTCAAACTTGATTAATGTGATATATGTATATATATGCGGGGTCTTCAAAAAGTTCATGGAAAGATTAGTTTTATCTTTTAATTCCATTTTTCCATGAACTTTTTGAAATAAATAAATAAATCTTTTTTCCTATCAATCTTTGTTTTTTTATGTTTCCTCCCTTGGGTGACATGTTTAGGAAGACCCCCCCCACCCTGTAATCAGGTATGTATATCATTCTTTCCAAGGATCTTAAGCCTTTTAATTGTGTGATTGTCAGATTTATGTATATATTTATATACTTAGCTAAGGGAAACTGTTCAAATGCCAACAAGAAAATTATGTGGAGCAATACACCATAATGACATGAGAAATGAGACTTTGATGCAGGGCTTTATCCTATTGTTGGCACTCTTCTCTTTCACCTTTACTCACTCTCTGTGGATGACAGCATCATCACTCACAGCTACTGTATTTATCCTGGTGACCATCAAATCCAAATTTCCAGTCCACATGTAAAGGAATTCTCTCAGCCCAAGCGAAGTAGAAGCGAAGCGAAGAAGGGCAAAGAATTGAGACCCAGGGGCAAAACAACTGAAGGGGAAAGGTGTTGTGAATGTTGTGCTGGCTCTGTCATTTAGCTCTGCTTCATCAATCTTCTGTTCGCTCTGACCAAGGTCAAAGTGATTCCAGCTTTAAGCCGCTGCTACAAGAAAGAAGGATACTATTTAGAACCATAAAATAAAGAACTGTGTGGAAGACTGAGGAAGAAAATATTATTTACGGTTTCTCCTCAAAATATGCATTAGCAGGGAAATCAGGAAATCATAACAACTAAAGAATGTACACCTACTAAACTGTCATAACTATCATTCATGAACTGAAAGGAAGGGGAAAGGTGTTCAAGAGTCTTTTCTCTCTGAGTATGTCTTAAATATCTAATTTTTATATAAACAGATTGATACAGTTCTTGCTATTAAAAGAAAAACTATCTTCTATTTAAAAATCAAAACCTGCAAATCCAAAAAAGAGAGATAAGTTGGGCTTAATTTTCCAGAGAAAAGATAATGAAATTTTAAATATATTCTTACACCGTACTCTAAGGGTTTTCTTAGAAGTTGATTTAAAAGTAACAGAATTCAGGATATGGGTATTTGGGGTGGCTTTGCTTTGTTTTTAAACTAATTGGTTTAGAATCTTCCATATGTTCTATGAGGAGAGGAACAGGCGCAACTGTTTCTGACAAGTTAAAGTTAAGAAAATAGACACCTCAAAAAAGTTAAAAAGGCTTGACCAAGGATACACAGCTAGAAGAGAGCAGAATTAGGCCTGGAAATCAGGTTTTCATATTCTTTTTTTTTTTTTCCTTTTTGTCTTTTTTTTACTGACCGGTAATGGGATCGCAACCCTCGGTGTTGCACCCGCACCGCGCTCAGCCAGTGAGCAGGAACCGGTCTCCACATGGGATCCGAACCCTCGGCGGGAGCACCGCCACGCTCCCAAGCGGCGCACTCTCCATTGTGCCACCGGGCCGGCCCCAGGTTTTCATATTCTAATTTTGGTGTTCATCTTACTCCTTTTATTAAAAAATTCTCATCTTTTAGGATTTATACTAAGACTAAATAATAAGATGATTACAAACAATTGCAATGAGCACTAAGAAGATAAAGTTGAGGAGATGAGGAAAATAACAGAAGAAAGTAGTTGTCATCATACCCCTTCATTTAATCAGGATGGATTTGAGCCAAAGAGGGATGAGGGACACTGTAAAAAACTGATGTGTAACACAAAATTCTAAAACGGCTATCCTAAATCTTTTTTCAACAAACAAAATAACTAACTATTCTCTTAGAGGATGGCATGCCCTGTGTGTGGAACTTAACAGAAGGATGTGGGCTCTGTCATGGGTTCAAGTCCCAGCTCTGCCACTTATTCATTGTGCAACTTTGGGCCAAGCCACCCATCTAAGCCTTGCTTTCCTTATCTAGACTGGGAAAAAAATTAAGCAGCCACCTCATAGATTTGCTGAGGATTAAATTCAATAATATATGTAAAGCATTTAGCACAGTGCTGGGCACAAGGTAAGCAGGATAATGATCTCTTTCTGTGGTTTTTGTCACAATAAGGAGCACAGATGGCTCCAAGTGGCTTTGTCACGGTGGCCTCCAGTTCCAGAAAATGGAATCTCACTTCTTTCCACTTTTTTGCTTAGATCAGAGAATAAAGCCTGATGTTTTATCCATGATGGTCACAGAATTTGGAGACAGAGGAAAGTGTGACTTAACTTTCTGTGTAATTTTGAGTCAGTAATTTAATCTCTTTGAGTCTTACCCCTTATCTGTGAATTGAGGATACCAGTAAGATTTCACAGGGATGTTATGAGGGCTAAATAAAATAGATGCACAAGAGAAGGTATTTTTGCATAAAAGCCTCTGTAGTCTCCAAAACTCCATCCAACATGGGTTAAAATTATTCATCACTTGTCCTGCATACCTAGGAGTGGCATTACTATCAGCAGAGCCTCCTCCTCCTATTTTTCAAGGCTTATTTTCCTAGTACTCATCCTCCGTTCCTTAGGGAAATGCTAGACTTCCTTGTTTTTATCAAAGCAAGCAACATATGATCAGCCTTTAATTGTTCATTGGACAAAATTGCCCAGGATTCTGAAATGCCATGGCGATTCCTGCTCTCTCTGCTAACCAGACAATTTTAGCTACTGAGCAGCAGCACTAGTTCACAATGTGTGGACTCCCCAAGGTTGTAAGATCCATTTCTCATTTTTCTTTGCAACCCTATCACAGGGTCTAATATTAAGAAATAACTCTGAAAACAGTGGGTTGGATTGAACTATGAAAGCCTTGTGTGCCGTGAGTAAGAATCTGGATATTTCTTTAGTTGCTGATAAAGAGCAACTGAAAGCTTTTAAGTATAGGATTGACAGGATCATTTTTGTGTATTAGAAAAATCACTCTGGACGTTGTATAGAGATTAGGAGGAGGCTTGGCCTGGAGGTATGACCTGTATAACCAACATCATCAAGAAAAGGGGAAATAGGCTAAAAATTCTGCTTAATGAGGAAAGCAAGTATTTAATCTTCAAAACATTTTCATCAATATCCTTAAC
The DNA here is from genome assembly GCF_000696425.1 of Galeopterus variegatus. Classification (NCBI taxonomy): domain Eukaryota; kingdom Metazoa; phylum Chordata; class Mammalia; order Dermoptera; family Cynocephalidae; genus Galeopterus; species Galeopterus variegatus. The sequence goes on from NW_007730530.1 coordinate 29,182, forward strand.
ATTTGACTTAGTTATGTTCAATTATATAATTGACACCTATTATTGAAAAATAAGAAAATACAGAGAAACAAAATAGAAAAAGCTAATTATCCACATTCCACCTCTCAGAGATATATACTATTTATATTTTGGAGTACACGTATCTTTTCAGATTGTTTCTTGTATGTGTGTTGTATGTAGGAGACAGAGAAGGGGAGAAGGGGTAAAGAGAAACTCAAACATGAAAATAAATAAAACACTAAATAAAAACACTAAAAAAAATCAGGAAAAAAAGTAGCCAGGGATGGAGGTAAATACATAAGGAAGAATTCTCATGGGGGATTAACAGATACAGTCGAAAGTTAAATCAAGGACCCCCAGAAGAACTAAAAGTAGATACTGTGGGAAGTGGGCCAGGGGGTGGGAATAGGATATAAATGGCAGACTTTGCTCTTCTAAAAAAATAGCTTAAGACATAATTCACACGCAATATAATTTACCATTTTAACGTGTATAAATCAATGATTTTTAGAATATTCACACAGTTGTGTGTCCATCACCACAATCAATTTTAGAACATTTTCATCACTCCCCCCCAAAAAACCCATCTTCTTTAGCTATCACCCTCCAAAGCCCTCATCTCTCTCCCAACCACAGGAAACTTCTAATCTACATTCTGCCTAAATAGATTTGTGTATTCTGTATGTTTCATATAAGGGGATAGCACAATATGTGGTCCTTTGTAACTGGTCTCTTTCATAGCAAAATATTTTCAAGGTTCACCCATGTTGTAGCATGAGACTTTAAAATGTTTCTGTACTAGTTTACTTGATTTTGTATGTATCATTGGCATTTATTGCTCTTATAACCTAAAAACTTAAAAAGAATAGAAAAATATATTTTACTCATATTGTTAAATACTGATGGGATAACACTTTTTACAATTTGTATTTTTCACTTAAAACTACATGGCAAATGAGTAACTAACACATATGAAGCCAGGTATTGTGCTAAGTATTTCCATGCATTGTCTGAGTTAATATGCACAATAAATCTTTGAAGTATTGTACACATTTTATAAAAGAGGAAATATTTTATAGAAGAGGTCACAGAGTTATCAAGTTGTAGATCCTGGATCCTGAAACCAAGGAGTCTGCCTCCAGAGCGTGCATTCTTCAGAAAATAAATATAGATACCTTAACATTGTTTAAAAGTGTTAAAACTTAGAAATGTAAACCTCAACTATGTAAAATAATTCTAGTTTATGGAGCACCTTGTCTTTGAATAAACCATGGTGCTTTGCATATAGTATCAATAATTTAAAAATTCAAAGCCTATGAGAGAGAAAAATTATTAGTGATTCCATATACTGCAAAAGGACTCAATGACAGGTTGTTTTTAGCTTTCCTGCAGTATACTTGAGATGTATTTCAATATGTAATGGTTGATTTACATGCAACCCAGATTTTCAGAGATTATGTTATATAAAGCAAGTTACCCCTGAATTTGTATAGCTGTTCTTTTGCAAAGTACAACACTAGAAAATTAAACTGCCTTTTCCTGGCTACAAGAAGAAGCCATCCTTAGGCATACTATTTCTTAACCCCTCAAAATGGAGAGATATTCATAGATATTGAAAGCTCTCTCAACGCAGTAATGTGTAGCCAAAAACATAAGTCAAAATATTTAGCAGTTCTGTGTGTGTTCATTATTAATACATATTGTTCCTGTTAAGACTTCCCTTTTGGTAAGACTATTAGAGACTAAGGAATGAGCTGCTATTCATGAGTGACTCCATATGCCAAAAAGAACCAAGTTCAAGGGATAAAATTAAGACATCTGTGGTGGTGTTCATTTTCTTCTTCTAAACTGGTCCATTTAATGGTAAATTATTAAAATACATAAACATATTTCCCCTTCATTGTATGTCTTCTTCGTTAAAAAAAACTATGTAATCTGCAAAGGTAGCATAGTAATTTATATATTTTAGTTTTTGATGGATGTTCATGAATACTCAGCTGCTTCTCTTTCAAAAGAAAAATGCAGTAATAATAAGTAATAATATCATCAATTATATGCCTATATCTTTACATACAGAAGCTGAAAATGTCATTGTAGGCTTTTCCAAGGTTTTTTTCCAACTGGTTTCTGTTAAATCTTATCAGTGAACAACAAAAGACTTAGTTATTAATGCCAGGCTCATCACCAAAGTGATGAAGTTGTCATTGCTGAGAAATGGTCAAGGGACATAATGCATACAAAACCATGTTATTAAATAAAGACACTTAGAGAACTTATACAAAGTAGGCATTCAATAAAAATGCATGTTGAATGAATGAGTAAGTGGATGAACAAATGAAGTTGAACCAAGATTCCTAGATCCATATTTTGGTTTTCCTTTACTCTTGAGAAAATCTATTTATTGAACATTTAAAAATTTTGGAATGTCATGTTGATCTGTGGAACAATTACAAAAGGTATAGTATATGCATAATGTGAATACCAGAAAGAGAAGAGAAAAAGGAACACAGGAAATGTTTGACATGATAATGGCTGAAGAAGAGAGCACACCCAGGGTCCTAGGCAGGAAACAAGGGCAGCCCCCTCTGCCCAGAAGCAGGTAAGAGAGCATGCTGAGAACACCACTTCCATGTGGGTGGCCCAGCACAGCCACCGCCACAGGCATGGCTGCCACAAAAGCAGCTTGACACCATAGCAGCGGCCACAGCAACACCCACCACACAGGAGGACCACCAAACACTCAACTGTGTTGACACAAGCAGAGTCACCAGTGGAGACTGGAAAGAGAAAAGAAAGCCCACTCCAGAATAACGGAAGGAGCAACTGTTCTACTAAACGACCAGATATCAATGTAGGGATACTAGAAATACAAAAACCCAAGAAAATATGACACCAACAAAAGAATACAGTAATTCTCAAACACCAGACCCGACGGAGCAGGAAAACCTGGAAATGACTGAGAAGGAATTCTGAGCAATGATCTTGTATTAGTCTGTTCTTGTTGCTTACAACAAAATACTTGGAAACTGGGTGATTTATAAAGAAAACGAAATTTATTGCTTATAGTTTCTGAGGTGGGGAAGTCCAAAGTCCATCTAGTGGTGGCAACAGCAACCCAGGGGTTTCACATTGCAAGATGGTGGAAGCAGAGAGAACAGAGAGAGGGAAAGACAGATTTTCCCCTTCTCTTAAAGCCCTCAGAACCATGCCCCTGACCACCATTTTTAATCCATTCACTACTGGAGAGTCCTACTACCCAATCACCTATTTAAGGCTCCACCTTTCAATTACCATAATGGGATTTCCCACCCTCCTAACAGTCACAGTGGGGCTAAGTTTCTAATACATGAAACTTGGTGGACACAATTCAAGCTTCAGTGAGTTTTGGGAGGACATAATTCAATCCACTATAAATCTTAAGCAAGCTCACTGAGATTCAAGAAGACTCAGTTAGATAACATAATGAAATGAGAAAAAAAATCCAGGTTATGAAGAAGAAAATTTACAAAGAGATTAATACCTTAAAAAAGAATGTAGCAGAACTCATGGAACTCAAAGAATCACTCAACAAAATAAAACACAGCTGAGCAGGCTAGAACAAACAGAAGAAAAAAAATTCTGATCTTGAAGACAGTCTTCTCAAAATAATGCAGAAAGGGAAAAAAAGAAAAAAGAATTTAAAAAAATGAATATCTAAGAGCTAGCAGACAACCTTAAGCGCACAAACACTCGAATCATGGGTGTTCCAGAAGGGGAAAAGAAAGGAAAGGCACAGACAATCTATTCAACAAAATAATAATGGAAAACTTCCCAGGTACAGGGAGAGACATGGACATCAGATCTAGGAGGCTCAAAGATCCCCAGATTTAACCCAAAAAGATCCTCTCCAAGACACATTAGAGTCAAACTGGCAAAGCTCAAAGACAGAGGGAGAATCTTAAAAGAAGCAAGAAAAAAGCATCAAGTCACTTATAAGGGAGCCCCTATCAGACTAACAGCAGACTTCGCAACAGAAACTCTACAGGCCAGAAGTAAATGGGATGATATACTCAAAATGCTAAACAAAAAAACCCTGCCAGCCAAGAATACTATACCCAGCAAGGCTATTCTTCATAAATGAGGGGAAAATACTGTATTTTCCAGACAAACAAAAAGTGCAGGAGTTCACCACCACACAATCAGCCCTACAAGAAATCTACAAGGAAGTCCTGCATCTAGACTCTGAAAAATGATAATCACTAGTACAAATACACAATTAAGAACAAAACCCACTGTTACAACAAAAATCCAAACAAGAAAAATAAACTAAATCTTACTCTCACCACCATAAAAAACCATAATGACAATGTAATAATGCCCCTAATTTCTGACTAATAATTTTGGTAGATATTTTATTCCTTAAAATAGCTCATTAAATGTTTTTGTACCTTCACTTTGTGTTTTCTTCAGAGCTTAGTACATGCACAATATGCCTTGTATGAGATCTTTAGAAACAAAAAGAGAAATTAAAGAAATATTAGGGCATAGAAAGAAACATGGTCAACTTTAACCTTCCTTTCCGTTCGTTCTCCATATTTAGGTGTGGAAGAGTGAAGGTCAATGGCATTAAACAGAATTTCTCCTGTATCAGTAATATTAAAATACACACACACACACACA
>NW_007730530.1:33885-36079 GCF_000696425.1 Galeopterus variegatus
CTAATAATTTTGGTAGATATTTTATTCCTTAAAATAGCTCATTAAATGTTTTTGTACCTTCACTTTGTGTTTTCTTCAGAGCTTAGTACATGCACAATATGCCTTGTATGAGATCTTTAGAAACAAAAAGAGAAATTAAAGAAATATTAGGGCATAGAAAGAAACATGGTCAACTTTAACCTTCCTTTCTGTTCGTTCTCCATATTTAGGTGTGGAAGAGTGAAGGTCAATGGCATTAAACAGAATTTCTCCTGTATCAGTAATCTTAAAATACACACACACACACACAAACACAAATGATGCCTCAAAATACTACATGGAGATTGTGAGTTTCGGTATTTTTCTTGCAGCACATTCCATCTAAATGCTGGTAGGAAAGGGAACAATTTAGAAATTGAAAAAAAATAGTTTTCCCTATCCAAGATAGCTATCTAAAATAATATTAATTGTTTTTGGACTTTTTCCTAAGCTAGTTCTTGAAAGTTTGAAATGTCATAGGCTGGAAAAATTACTCATTCTAGAGACATAAAGCCTTATCTTAAAGTAAGTATTCAGAATGGACAGAGAGCTTGCTTAAAAAACCTTGTGCTAGAATTTAAAAGAACAAATCTAGATTTTTTAAAAGGTATCTTAACTTTAAAATCTATATTTGGCTGTTCATACAATTAACTACACCCTTAAAAACAAAAGAATTAAATTGCATGGCATTCAGTTCCAATTCTGGTTTATAATTTAAAATGAAAAAGTCTAAGTTATGCAGTAAAAAGGTGTCAGAGAACAGTTTAAATTTTTCCAAATATAATTTCTGAAATAAAAGTCTGAAATATATTTTATTTAAACAAGTTACATCTCCTTTATTAAGATGGTACTGATTTAGAGCTTTTGATCTTTCAATCAGTGGATAAGCAAAAGTTTTCATTTGCTTGATTTCAAAAGAAAATCTTGATATGCGAATTAGGTTTGCATCTAAATAAGATTGTAGGTTGATAAGATTAATCTGCTTTAGAAAACAAGTTTCTTGGGAGCAGGGTCTAGTTTATAGTCAACTTTGTCACTCCCATGGACATGCCATGCCTATAGCAGATACCGAATAAATGTTTGCTTGATTGAAATATTTCATCAAATAGATTATTTATGTAAAGTAGATGCTGTTAGCTATAAACAAACTCATCCTTTTCCTGTGCCATGCTAAAATATTTACATAATAGTTTCAGCTACCAAATACAGAGTACTTGAGAGATATAAAACCACACTGAAATTAATTCTACAATTTAAAAATGTTTATCACTAGTCACATGGACTCTCCTTAAAAAAACAAGTTTTCGGGCCGGCCCGGTGGTGCACTGCTACAGTGCGCCGCTTGGGAGCGTGGCGGTGCTCCCGCCNTTGCAATCCCGTTGCCGGTCCCGGTCCGGTACGGGTGCGACACTGAGGGTTGCAATCCGTTTCTGGTCATGAAAAAAGACAAAAAGGAAAAAAAAAAAAAAAAGTTTTCTTTTAAGTTTTAAAGAAGGTTGTCAAATTAATTTTTTAAATGATTTCACTCATTTTTCTTGAAAAAAATATTTATAAAATAACACTTTTCTTGTTGAAATGGAAGAGAACTGTCAGCTCTATTAGAGCCAGTAAGAAAGAACAATCCTTTCTTGATGTTGGTATTAAGTTGTAACTGTCTCATGGATTTACCTAAGGATTTTAATAGTGAAAAAAATGATTATAAGACAGCTTATATTAGTTGGTTCTACTGTTGGGGTATGGTCTAGTGGTTCAAATGTATGTCATCAATGGCAACCAGAAACCTTACTCACTCTGACACAGATATAAATGTATGTGGACTCTGGGGGGCCTCCAGGCAATGTGATTAGAAGTACTCTTGGTCAAAATTAAATCTCATCAAATATTTGAGAGAAAAATATTAAACCATTTTAACTGAAATATGTTTTTTAATATTTTATGTGAACTTTCTTATAAAGAACATCTTCATTAGCACAGTATTAAATTTGCTCAAATAACACATTTTAACTAAGATTTATGAAATACAGGAAGATGTTTAAGTAAATAATACTCATGAGCCTGTATGATTTTGTTAGCATTCACTAAGATTATTTTTGTGTATTAAAAAACTGGCTGTGTGGCCGGCCCGGTGGCGCACTGCTACAGTGCGCTGCTTGGGAGCGCGGTGGCGCTCCCACCG
>NW_007730530.1:36573-37179 GCF_000696425.1 Galeopterus variegatus
TATATATATATATATAAGATGCACATGAACACAACAGCTTACATGTTTAGTTCAATATTCATTTCTCTGCTGTAAGGCATGCTCATGCACATGTTTAAAAAATGGAAGAAAAAATTTTATAAAGTCATACTATACTCAATATTCATGATTTCTATTCATTATTACTAAACTATAGAAACTCTTAATATTTTCTCAAAACCTTTTCCCCAAAAGTATTCTATACTCCTATGAGAGGTTTTCTGTCTGCTGATTTTCTCTTTTATTCATTTGAGAACCATGTTAACACCATTTCCATGATGCCATTTTTGCCAATCCACCATGTGACAAGCTAAGCCTCACTACATTCTCTGTAACTTGGAGAAACCACAATCACACGATACAATTTAGCATGGTAAAAATGAAGGCTTTTATAAAAGAGAAAATAGAATGCTAAAATGTCTTTGTAAGTCTATCTTACAATAAATTTTATACAAATTAACTTCCTATAAAGTAAATTAAAAGGAATTAACAAGATAAAATGTAATTACAAATATCTGAGCAACACTGCATGTATTGATGGTAATTTTTGTAACTGAGCCTTAAATGGAATAATAGTATAAGAATCTC
>NW_007730530.1:37505-41585 GCF_000696425.1 Galeopterus variegatus
GCATGTATTGATGGTAATTTTTGTAACTGAGCCTTAAATGGAATAATAGTATAAGAATCTCAGAATTCTACATTACAATTTTCTTTATGGTGATTCATTATATCATTAATAAAATATTTCAACATATTTTAAGAAATTTCAACATATTTTAAGAAGATTCATTATATCATTAATAAAATATTTCAACATATTTTAAGAAATTTCTATAAATAAATTAACATTCTTTTTTATAATACCTCACCAATAGCTAATAAATAGTTCTTTGGGTTAAAAACTCTATAGTTGCTAAATCACTGCTTATATTTATTATACAGCAAAGGAACATTACCTCTATTCATTTATTGCCCAAAATTCTTGAGTGATCCCAAATATTGCTAAGAATGAAAAATCTTTTCTGCAAATAAAATATGGTGTTATAATGCACACAAAAAAATTGACTTGTGTTGAGTTAATAAGTGAATTACATCTAACAAATCTAAAAACATCTCAGTAAAGGTTTTGCATACATTCTGAATAAAAATCTCTGCTGTCTTTATGTGGTGTATGTGAAGTTTCTTACAGTTAACACCTCATTTTCTTTCTTAAAGTTGAAAATTCATTAACTAGTGATTCATGGCTTTGTGCTGAGTTTTCTTTTCATGTATACTTCAAATGAACCATTATACCTAATAACAATAGGACTTCATAAACTTGGCAAACACATAAGAGAGTGAAGACCAAAACCAAAAAAAACAACAAATTTAACCTGTCTATAAAATATAGTGTCCCCTAAAAACATGGAAGAAGTTAATACTTTCTTTACCTATAATGCCTTTCCCATCACCACTCCTACCATACTTCAGAGCATGGAGGCTGAGGGAGTAAAGAAAAAACATCCCTGATAACCTGAGGCCATGGGCTGGCCCTAAGACAGATATTTAAAAGGTTCATATCCAGGGAACCTAAACTATGAACTTGGTTTAAGGTGGTGACAGACTGGTGGTGACTCAGGCACCTGGCAGAAGCAAAAGCAAAGCCTTTTATAAGGAAGGTACATTCATTGTAGGCCTCAAAGACTCCCCTGAAATATTTCTTTAGGGATAATAAGCACACAAGGAAACAATATCATGAGCAAGAAGTAACAAAAACAAAAATTCAAGGAAATAGAATATGCAAAGAATTCAGATATTAGAATTATATACGGCTTATAAAATAACTATGCTTACTCTATTTGACCAAAAAAAACTCCTAAAAGTATCTGCAAGAAATAGATAATTATAGGGAAATAAACCTAGCATGTTTGTAAAAGAACAAAGAACCTGTAGAAATAAAAAAATAATAAAATTTAACTCTAAGCACATTAAACATTGCTAAAAAATAATTTAGTAAAATGGAAAACAGATCATATAAAATTATCCACAATACTGCAAAAGAGACAAAAACATGGAAAATATGGAAGAAAGACTAAGAGACATGAAGAAAGAGTGAGAAAGTCTAACATTCTTTTCATTATATTTCCAGAAGGGAAGGAAAAAGAAGAGGAGGATACACAGAAGATATTTTAAAATATATAAGTAGAGATTTTTCCAGAACTAATTAAATACACTATTTCTTTAATTCAAAAAGCCCAGTGGTTTCCAAGCAGGACAAAAAACATTAACAATAATAACAAAACCATAACTAGAAATATCATACTGAAATTACAGATTACCAAAGACAAAGGGGAAAATACTAAAATCAGCCAGAAAGAAAAACAACTGGCAGATGACTTACAAAGGAGTAATAGACTGACAGCTGACTTCTCTACAGAGAAAATATGAGCCAAAAAGACAGTGGAATATCTTCAATACACAGAAAGAAACTGACTGCCAAACCAGAATTCTATTTTCTATACTGAAAATATCTTTCAAGAATAAAGATAAAGTTAGATGACAACAGCAGTGAAAATATCAGAGTAAGGAATTCCAAAAATTCTTTCTCTACATAAAAGAAATGAGCAATGAGGCATAAATTGACAGAAATTCTGAGATTTTCAGAATTCTGGAAATTAACTCAATGCATGCAAAAATCCAGGGTCCATTTATTCAAGAAAAAATCACTGAATCTTGGTAAGATCAGTGAGATTTGTGCTGTTTTAACTTACTCTATCCCCTCCCTCCTTCCCAGCTATTCAGTAGCCTTGAAAACCAACAGCTCACAATCATGGTGAAAACCAGCAGCCTGTCAGCCACTGGGGCGGGGGGTCAGGCGGAAGGGCGCAGAGAATGGGGCTAAAGCTCCTTCAAAGTCAAATTCTCAGAGAATTATCATTAGTTGACCTATTGGTGGTTCCCTAGAACCCTATTCACAAGTTTGTCTTTACTTAACTCAAAGCTCATCTAGTGTAAACAGTCTTCTCCTTGGGGATGTTTGTCAAAAACAAAAGCAATTGTCAATATGACAGATGCTGGCTGAGGCCAACAATAGGCTAGCCAAAAAGCTTAAAAGGAAAACCTGAAAAATGAGATGTCCATAAGAGACTCTGAAAAGCTTCAACATATTCCTGACAATACAGAAGGCAGAGCATATGTGTAGGACTGTGTGCATATTCAGGAAAAACATGAGAAGGCTCAAACCTCTCACCTTTGGCTAACCTTGAAGCTCTGTGCAAGGAGGAAGTGAAGGCTAAGGCAGAGTTGTCAACTGCCTGGCTGAGTGTTGAAGGCATGCCACAACATGCACATACAGCCTCTCAGAAAAGAGTGGGAGCCTTATTGGTTCCAGACGTTTAAGGAAATCACTGTCTAATCATTACCTGACCACTAATCTAACTAAGCAGTGGCAACACATGACAACGAATACAAATTTTACCATAACAATTCAAAAAAGTCACTAAATAAACAATCACTACAACAAAGAGAAACCAACAACAAATCCTCAGGAGAAGAAAGAATTTGATTTCCAGAGTTTTCACATTATATATTTTAAAATATCCAAGTTTCAAGAACAACAAAAATTATGACAATGCAAAGAAAGAAGAAAGTACAGCTCATACACGGGGTGGTAGTGGGGATAGTAAAGCACCGTGTCGATGAGGAAGACCAAATGCTTGTGTTACCAACTGAGTTAACGGGCCAGCCTTAGACATAGACTTTAAATTAGCTATTTTTAAATATGTTCAAAGAAATTTAAGAAACAAAAAGCATGTTTATAGAACTTAAGAAAAGTATGTGAACAATGTCTCACCAAATAGAAAATATCAAAAAAAAGATAGAAATTATAAAAAGGAACAAAATAGAAACTTTGGACTTGAAAACTACAATAAGGGAAATAAAAGGGCCAGCCCGGTGGCGCACTGCTACAGTGCGCCGCTTGGGAGCGCGGCGGCGCACTCCCGCCGAGGGTTCGGATCCCACATACAGACCGGTTCCCACTCACTGGCTGAGCGAGGTGTGGGCGCAACACTGAGGGTTGCGATCCGTTGCCAGACACGAAAAAAGACAAAAAGGGAAAAAAAAAAAAAATAAGGGTAATAAAAAACTCACTTGAGGGGCTGAACAGAAGATTAAGTAGGCAGAGGAAAGAATCAGTAATCATGAAGATAGGACAATTGGAATGATCAAGTCTAAAGAACAGAAAGATAAAAGAATAAAGAAGTGAACAAAGCCTCAGAAACCTATTATAATCCCTATGACAACCAACAAGAATATAATTCAAAATACAAATACAGTAAAATAAATGACAAGATATTTAAAATGTCACACTATAAGATATCTATTTAACACAAAAGAAGGCAGTAATGGAAGAATACAGGAACAAAAAGACAAGACATATATAAAACAAATAGCAAAATGGAGATATAAATCATTTCTTATCAGTAGTTACATTAAATGTAAATATATTAAACTCTCCAATAGATTAAACTCTTTTAATCTGTAAATTACAACGCAGAAATTAGCAGAACAAATGTTTTTTAAAAAGCCATGATCCAACTATATACTGTTTACAAAACACATACTTCTGATTAAAAAATCAAATAGTTTGAAAATAAAAGGTTGGGGGCCGGCCCGGTGGCGCACTGGAGAGTGCGCCGCTTGGGAGCGCAGCGGTGCTCCCGCCGAG
>NW_007730530.1:42330-48495 GCF_000696425.1 Galeopterus variegatus
ACACAAAAGAAAAAAAAAAAAAAAAAAAAAAAAGAAAAGAAAAGGTTGGGTAAAGATACGCCACACAAACTATACCAAAAAGAGAACTGGAATGGCTACACTTATATCAAAAACAAATACACTTTAGATAAAAATTGTTCCTAGAGATTAAAAAAAGGACATTTTACAAGAATAAAAGGGTCAACCGATCAAGAAGACATAGTAATTATAATTATGCATCTAACAACAAAGTCCCAAAATACATGAGGCAAAAATGGACAGAATTGAGAGAAATTGCAAGTTCAACAATAATAACTGGAGAATTCAATACCTCACTTTCAATAATGAAAAGAACAACTAGGCAGAAGATAGACAAGGAAACAGAAGATTTGTACAACATTATAACATACATGGACCTAACATATACCTATAGAACACTCTACCAACAGCAGAATACATATTTTCCTCAAGAGCACATGGGACATTCCCCAGAAGAGATCATATATTAATTCACAAAACAAGCCTCAATAAATTTAAGTTACTGAGATCATACAAAGTATGTTCTCTGACCACAATGGAATAAAATTAGACATCAATACAGACAGAAATTAGGAAAATACACAAATGTGGAAATTAGACATCACATTCTTAAATAATCAATTGGTCAAAGACTCATCACAAGGGAAACTGGAAAATACTTTGAGATGAATGAAAATAAAAACACAACTTACCAAGACAAATGTGGAAATTAAACATCACATTCTTAAATAATCAATTGGTCAAAGAATCATCACAAGGGAAACTGGAAAATACTTTGAGATGAATGAAAATAAAAACACAACTTACCAAAACTTATAGGATTCAGCTAAAAGAGTACTTCAAAGGAAATTTATAGCTATAAACACCTATTAAAAAAGAAAATCTAAAGTAAGTAATGTTTTGAGCTTGCTACTGGGCCCTCAGGACTGAATACTGACTATGAGACACCAAGTAACCATGTGACATGAGCCATCCATAGTGAGCTAAGACCACAATAGTGATTCACAGGACCACAAAGTTGTGGCTCCAGTAGTTCCCAAAGGCAAAAACTGCATGAGTAAATGGCTCAGACACCCATGGTACTTACTCCTGAAGCATTGATACCTCTTCTTTCATCCACATCAATGGCCTAGGGAGAATTCCCTATGGTATGTGACTGAGGAAGAGAACATCTACGTCTGGTTTCCAGATAGTTTTCCACAGGTGGTACTACTCAACAGTGGATGGCATTAGCATTACAGCCTTATTCAAGAATTGCCCTAAAGAACTGAAGAGAAGGAGATTCTTCAAGTGGGCAGAATATCAGATTGTATATCTAGTTGTTCACTTGTACTGAAAGGATGCATGGCCAGAGGAGTAGATCTACAATGATTCATAGACAATGGCAAATAGTTTGATTAGGTCAGGGACTTCGGTATATGAACAAATTACACAAAAATTAGAAAATTTAAAAATCAATGATAAAGAAGTTTGGGGAGGAGATATGAGGAAAGTGCTCTCTAATAGGCATAAATTCTGGTATTATTGGTGTTTCATATGAATGCTCACCAAAGGGCAACCATTGCAGAAAAGGTTCTCAAAAATCAAGGGGACAAAATTGTCCATTCTATGGCTAACAGTCAGCCTCTTTTCCTCATCATAATGTTTGCCCAATAGAATAATGAAGAAAGTAGCCACAGAGATTATAACTAGGCTCAACAACATAGGTTTTACCCCTCCAGAAGATGATCTGGCTAGAATTATTGCTAGGTGCCCAAGCTTTCAACAGCAGAGACCAACAGGAACCAACAAGCTACCTGATGGTAGAGAATTTACAATGGACTCTTCCATCACAGAGATATCAATTTGACCTTTTCCTGCTCGAATTTCTTTTTCCACCACCAGTATCCACAGGCTGGCTGAATGCCTTATTTACTATCAAGGCACTCCATTTAATATTTGTGGTAGTTGTTTTCTTCTTCTCTAAAGATAGCCAAAATAACTATCTTCATATTCTCTTCTGCAATGTGACCTTTGCACTCTTCCATGGGACTTTCTCTATCTCCATGAATCTGGGCAAGTGTTGTAACAGGTTTGATCAACATCAATTTGCAAAACTGGTGCCATGCCCTTAACTGGCCTGCATTCCCACCTCCTGCCTCTTGGGAACCAGAGACCAAGATTCTGGGAAAAGCCCTGGAAGATGAAATGCCAAGTGAAGAGAGAGGCCAAGAAGCACCAGGGTACCAGACATATCAGTAAAGAAATAATCTTGGACATCCAGGCTAGTCGATCTTTCAGATGACTTCAGCCTCATCCATTATCTATGACTACAAGACCCTAACTAAAAACCACCCAGTGTGTCCTAATCAATCCACAGAAATGTGAGAAATAATGATGTTTTAAGCCACTAAATTTGAGGTTCATTAGTTATATAACCATAGATAGTGTACATAATTTCTGACCAAGGAAGTTTTAAGCCGCTAAATTTGAGGTTCATTAGTTATATAACCATAGATAGTGTACATAATTTCTGACCAAGGAACTCATTTTGCAAAAGGAGAAAGGGAATAGGCTTCACACCCAGGCGATTCACTGATCATAATATATATTCTACCATTCTGAAGCAGATTGCTTAATAAAACAGTGGAATGACATATTAAGACTCAATTACAGTGCTAGTGGTGCAGCACACTATGGGTTGCAATTCTATACTACAAGATAGATATGTAACCTGAAGCACCATCCAGTACATGATACCATATTTCTCATGACCAGAATACATGTATCTAGAGACCAAGGGAAAATGGCTTTTCTTACCATCACCCCTAATGGATAACTCATAAATGTTTTTCCTCACCCAAGCAAAAGAGGTGAACTGAACTGCATTGTTTGTTGGCAACTTGGTATCCCACTTTTTTCTTCTGTGGACATGTATTATAATTTTTCTTACATATTTGTCTGTTTACTTGAATATTGTCTATCTCTTCCATCAGACGGTAAGTCCCACAGAAGGGAACAAATCATGTCTGTTTTTCTCACAACTGAATACCCAGCAACCAGCACAATGTCTTATACACAGTAACACTCGTTAAAATTTAAGGAATAAATGAGTAAAACTGCTTAGAGACTAGTCCTTTCAGGGATAGTATTTAGCCTCCTCCTCCTATAAACCCAATACATCATCTTTTGCACTGTTCTTTTTACACAATGATGATTTGGGGGACTTACTATACAAATTAAAGTGCCTAAAGTTAGAAGACACCAATTGGGGAGTTACTCTTTGACTTTGCTTCCTAAAACCCAGATTATCAGTTTCTAAAAATATTATACGGCAAGTCAAGAGCATAATTCAACACTTAACAAAGTTCATCATTTCCTATGAGTAATTTTGGCCTGACATTAATTTTGATGGGTCTCAGAGGTGGCTTAAAACATGGAAACAGGAAGAAACTAAGAAATAAGGTATATTTTTATTGTGAAATTTCTGAATTGAAAATTGACTTTAGAAGGGAGATGAAAGAACAGGAGGGATAAACTTGTCTTCCTTTTAGACAGCTACTGAAGGTATCAGACTGAACCTCTTCCACAGTTAAAATGAAGCTTCTACTACCTTTCTAAGTTTTCAGTTACGATTCTTGAACCTAAGTGTACAGTTTTCATCTCTGTCATAGTCATACTAAAAAAAGTGAAAGATAAAGCAGAATAAAACCCTAAGGATGTACTTCTATTTGGACACTTCTTTTATTTAGTCATCCATTGAAAGGCATATTACTAAGAAAATTCCTATGGCAGTTTGACATTTTCATCACATGAGAAACATTGTATTATGGAGAGATATCCACCTCCCCATCTGTTTCTATATGCAGGTCCTAGATTAGCTCCTTTTCTCTCTCGACATTTTCTCCTGTTCTTTTCTAAAGATCACATCATGGGTCTCTTGGGCCTCTGCGGTGGGAAGAAAGAACAGGGAAAAGGAAAAGGATGGTATTTTGGTACTACCAAATGCTAACGAAAATAAAATATCCCTTACTCAACAACAAAAACCACTTATGTAACTAGTATTCTCCTGTATCTTCATAGATTCTAACATCAGCATAAACTGATAATTTAAAGTCATCTATAATTCTCTTTAGAATGTTAAAGAGTTTCATAGTGAAAGTTAGTATTTAGCTTAGTCATAATTTTCTACTATTTTAATATTGATTTACTAGTTAGTAATGATGCTTTCTTTATTCATAGAGATAAATAATAATTTGTATAGTGTTTCACAGTTTAAAGATGCTGTATTAGTTTTCTGTTGCTTATAACTGATTACCTGAAACTGGGTAGTTTATAAAGAAACAGAATTTCTTTCTCACAGATTTGGAGGATGCGAAGTCCATGGTCAGGGAACACATCTGGCGAGGGCCTTCTTGGTGGGAATTCTCAAGTCTTGTGGTGATGCAGGCAATCACATGGTGAGAACGGGATAAGCAAGAGAGTTAATGTACTAACTTGCTCTCTTTTATGTAGCCAGCAGAACCATTGCTGATAACCCTCTGAACCATTAACCCATTCAATAATGTATTAACCTATTCATTAGGACAGAGTCCTCAGGATCCAATCATGTCCTAAAGGCCCCACTTCCAAATACCATAATCAGATTTCACACCTTCTTAACGCTGTTACGGTGGGCATCAAGTTTCCAATACATGAAATTTTGGAGGACAAATTCAACCCATAGTAGATGCTATCACATATAATTTCTCATTTTTATTCCAGCAATTGGAATAATGAAGTGCTAGAGATATCAACTAGGTATAACAATAGATGGCATGAGCATTCATGGGTGCTTTTGTGATTTTTTTAAAATAGTTTTTGAATATTTATGAAGTCTTGCATCTGGGGAAACAAACACACCAAAACAAAGCGTATACCAAATGTCCCTAAGTTTTAACGTACATGACTTTTAAAATATTTTTATTAATTTCTATTTTTTCAAAAGTCTTCAATAAAACTTTAAAGATGACAATTATTTCTGTTTACTTTTCTTAAGAATTCATACAAAGGGCCGGCCCGGTGGCGCAGTGCTACAGTGCGCCGCTTGGGAGTGCGGTGGCGCTCCCGCCGAGGGTTCGGATCCCACATGCAGACTGGTTCCCACTCGCTGGCTGAGCGAGGTGAGGGTGCGACACCAAGGGTTGCGGTCCCGTTGCCGGTCCCGGTCCGGTGCGGGCGCGACACTGAGGGTTGCGATCCGTTGCCGGACATGAAAAAAGACAAAAAAAAAAAAAAGAATTCATACAAAGACATCAATATTGTGGCTTCTAAACTAATATTATGTTACTTTTCTCCTATTTCTTTGGAGTAATTCTTAGATCTTAGATTTTAAGATAGTAAATAGGGATGAAGTCTGGCATACAATTAAGATATAGTCTATCACAATGGCAATATTACAATGAAGCATTTCAAATTAGGCATTTAATTTTTGTGTGTGTGTGTCTTTTTCGTGACCGGTAAGGGGATCGCAACCCTTGGTGTGGTGTCGCAACCCTTAGTGTGGTGTCGCCCACACCGAGCTCAGCCAGTGAGCGCACCAGCCATTCCTATATAGGATCTGAACCCACGAGGGGAGCGTCGCTGAGCTCCCAGCGCCGCACTCTCCCGAGTGCGCCACGGGGTTGGCCCGGGCATTTAATTTTTTTTTTTTTCTTTTTGTCTTTTTTCGTGACCGGTTACGGGATCGCAACCCTCGGTGTCATGCCGGTACCGCGACCGGCAATGGGATCGCAACCCTCGGTGTCGTGCCCACACCGCGCTCAACCAGTGAGCGGACCAGTCTCTATATGGGATCCGAACCCTCGGCGGGAGCGCCGCTGCGCTCTCAAGCGCCGCACTCTACCGAGTGCGCCACTGGGCCGGCCCTAATTTTTTAATGGAGGAAATAAGCTGTTGTTTTTGTGTTAATAGCTATTACATGGTAAGAACACATTTAGTAATATTTGAATTCTATCCTGCATAATGTTATCAGAGAATGGACTTCAAATACAAATAAATGGAGTATATAAACAACATGTCATAGTGATGTACATAGAATAATACAGAGCAAAAGTGGAAACATTACAAGGTCATCTCCATCACGTCACAAAAGTCATTAAAACCACCTCGGTGTCCTTCCACATTACA
>NW_007730530.1:48505-49622 GCF_000696425.1 Galeopterus variegatus
ACGCCGCTTGGGAAGCGTGGCGGCGCTCCCGCCGAGGGTTCGGATCCCACATACAGACCGGTTCCCGCTCACTGGCTGAGCTAGGCACAGGAGCAACACTGAGGGTTGCGATCCCGTTGCCGGTCCCGGTCCGGTACGGGGGCGACACTGAGGGTTGCGATCCATTGGCGGACACGGAAAAAGACAAAAAAATACAAAAAAAACATACATGTTTCAAGGGTGGAAGAAAAAAAGAACTGAACCCAAAGGCTGCCAGATTTTTCCATCACTGAGGGGCAAAAGATAACTTGATATATGAACATTTCAAATATGGAATTTCAAAACCTGAATGCACTAAAAATCTCATTATTCCTACAGAGATTATTTGGAGCATGATAAATAGCTATTATGAGCAAATTCTGTCAGGGCCTTGATTTAACAGAGGTTAAAGGCCACCAAACGTGCAAAATGAAGTACACTCAAAGTAGGAAAAATAAAAAGCATTTTACTTCTATTCCTTATATCCAGACGGCAAATAACTTTTCCATTACTTTCCTTCGTCTCCCTTTCATGCATTAATAACGATTTTTAAATTAATTCTTTTGAAGGGCTGGTTTCAATTTCAGAGGCTGAAATTGGGTTGAGTCATAGTGTACAAAAGGAGGTCACCAACACGGTTAAATAGGGACTCACTCTGCCTACAGCGTCTCTGGACCGCCTCATCCCTCTGGGGGGGACAATTAAGCACCCAAAGTCTCTCTCTCAAAACGTCCGGGAACTAACTGTTCAAGAGGATCTGCTCTCTCAGCAAAACGTTCCTCCAGAAGCTCTCGAGAACCTGGCCGGGGGGTTCAGGCAGGCCTCCGGTTCTTGAGGAGTCTGAGGACCCGCTCCCTCCTCGGCCCGAGTGCACCAAAAATTAAAACAAAATGAGTAAAACAGTTGCCTGAGGTAACTTCGCAAACGAATCAGCGGCATTTTCTCGGACGCTCACAAACTCGGTACGGGCGAGGAGACGAACCCAGACACCTACCAGGATGCCGCCATGCCCGCCCACGAGCGGGCTGACCCGGAAGTGCTCGGCGGCGGCCGCGGCGGCTGGGGCGCGGCCCAGCCGGCGCACACGCGCGCGCTCCCC
>NW_007730530.1:50976-70279 GCF_000696425.1 Galeopterus variegatus
TCGGGGGCGGGCGGGGGCGGGGCCAAGCCTCCCCCCGACCTCGGGCGGCGGGAGGACGGCGGGTCCCGGCCCACGCGTCCTTCAGAGGAGGAGGCGGGCGAGGTCGGGGCGGACCGCTGTCGGCCGCCGCGGGGCCGGCTTTCCGCTCCCGGGACGCGCTTGCTGGCCAGTCCCTGGAAGTGACCTCGGAAAATCAAAACGGCACGACTTTGTTTCGCTCTCCCTCCCACCGTTTCCCAGGAGTTCACGAAACTTGAAAGACCTCGCCTGTAGGTCCACATCCTACGTCCGTGTGAGGTACACGGGCACACACGACAGTGTGGCTCTGTCTATGCTCTGTTAAACACAACTCTTTGGAGGCTCATCCCGGACGTCGGTAAGAGGGGGTTATCCATCCTCTTGTCCATGAGGGGCCAAAACCCCTTACTTGACTAACTAAAGGTAGTTGGAGGCTGTTTTTGACTTTCGCCTTACTTGTCACAAGGTTGTAAAGTGACTTCAATAAAGCGTTGTGTTTTGAAGGTTAACAGTGCATTCTTAAGACTGTATCTTCAGTAGGCACCGTGTGGGTCTGGGATAAAACGGAGGAAACCTCGACACTTTTTAGCAGAAGCTGATTCATAGTTACAGGGAGCATATTAACTCTTTTCCCAAGACTGCTGCCCTCTTTAATAAGACACTACAGGACTGACACATGTATCTCTTCTTTCTTCCTTTCCATTTCACTTGGAGTACTCTAGGGAGATACCACAAAAGTCTGTACTCTTTCTGACACTTTTGCTTTTACTATGTAACGAATGCCCAAGACTGCTGCCCTCTTTAATAAGACACTACAGGACTGACACATGTATCTCTTCTTTCTTCCTTTCCATTTCACTTGGAGTACTCCAGGGAGATACCACAAAAGTCTGTACTCTTTCTGACACTTTTGCTTTTACTATGTAACGAATGAAAAGGAAGCAATTAAAAGAGAAAGATATCTGCAACGTTATTCAAAGGATTAAGGCAGAAGCAAGAGGTGTAGCTCCTTTCCAATCCCTCCTCCTCCCCAAAGGAAAGAAACAGACAGTTTTGTATTATTTTGATTTTATCTAATTGTTTATGGAGGTTTTAAAAAATATTTTATTTTTTAAACTGGAACACATGAGTTGTTCTTTTTAAGCATTCCATCCCCTTCAGCTTTTCTGCCTAAAAGAGTTGCCAAACCTACATCTTAACAAAGTGTTCTTTTCCTCCAAGGTGATGCTTATGAAAGAATTAAGAAGCCCTCAGATGTCTTGCTCCCTTGTGGCACACAATTGGAGACCTGCAACTCTGCCTCATTAAAAACAAAATACTGCTGTCCTCAAAACACACCTGCCTCTTCTGACAGCTTCCACTTCCCTTCCCCTTAAGACTGCTGCCTTTTTCAAAATGAGAGTGTTTGGAATGATTTCCTGGCAGTAACTAGAGTGGTTGCTGGGCCTTCTAAAGAATGCTTTGATGCCTTGTTGTATATCAGCCTTTCAATTCCTTTTTGAGAATGGGAGCCTTAGTGCAAATAAGAGACATCCTCAAAAAAAAGTTGGACGAGTGAAGGGCCTATTTTCTCATCATTGGTGTTATTTTTCTAGAATAAATTATAGCAGAGATTAGACTAATAAAAAACGCAATAATCATCTTAGTTTCTCTTCTCTGAGGTAGACTAAAAGAGCATCATTGTATTTGAAGAACCGATCAAGAGTTCATTGGCTTGGGTTGACACAGTGCAGTTTGGAACCTGTCCCAATTCTTCTGGATCACATTTATCAAAACTTATGAAGGACTTTAATATCCTTAATTGTATTTTTATTGTGAAATTTCATTAATATATTATCTATCAATGTATAATTTATAATTATTTAATAAACATTTGGGTCATTCAAAATTTAAAAGTTTAAGATAAGTTGGACATTTGAAATAATTTGAAATAATGATATGTATTATGGGTCTGAAACATTTAAATAGCTTAACTCATTGTTTAGTATTAGTCACCAGGTATATTTTAGTACATAGTCCTCACAGGAAAAAATACTGTATCTTCAATAATATTACTATGTGTCTTTTAAAATGTCTTATAATTTGAGCTTTTCAAAATTGCCGATGTTTCTTCCCCTAGTCTAGACCTTTTACTCTCCAAATAAAGAGGCCATTTTTCTAGTTAAAAGAAAAAAAAAGTATCATTTACTTTTAAAGTTAGTATCTAACTTTATTGTATCTAATTACACTTTCAGTATTATAAAAGTTTTTCGTCCTTTACTTTTTGTTTTCCTTCTTTCTCGAAATGCAAAATAGATTGCAATTTTATTAGTCAACATTTACTCCATTAATTGTATTGACTTTGTAGAAGTATCTAGCCAGAAGGAGTCTAAGATGCAGTGGGTGAGATGTGGATTTTGTTACTGATAGATGTGAATAGGTTGCCATCTTAGCCTCAGTTTCCTCTTAATCTTGTGAGGCTGATGAGAACCCAGGAAAATCGCCTCGCACAGTGGAACTTAGTGGTTACTCAGTAAATGTTAGACTTAAGCCGAATCCCTGTGTTCCTCACCAAAAATACATTGGCCAAATGAATGATGGACATGAAGCACTCTGTAAACTGGAAAATACCATATGTATTAGTCCGTTTTGTGTTGCTGTAACAGAAATACCTGAGACTGGGTAATTTTTAAAGAACAGAGGTTTGTTTGGCTTACGATTCTGGGACAGCTGCATCTGGCATGGGCCTCAGGCTCCTTCTGCTTATGGCGGAAAGCATCAGGAGAGCTGCAGGCAGCCAAGGGGTACAAGCAGATCACATGGCAAGAGGAAGCAAGAGAGAGAGGGGAGGTGCCAGCATCTTTTAAACAACTCGCTCTCGCGGGAACTGATAGAGTGAGGACTCACTCAGGCTCCCTGTCCCCCAGAGAGAGCATTAATCCATTCATGAGGGATCCGCCCCTGTGACTCAAACAGCTTCCAACACTGCCACATTGGGGATCAAATTTCCACGAGTTTTGGAGGGGACAACACATCCAAGTGTTTGTATGGTTGACTCTTAGAGAATCCAGTACAACTGAAGCCTTGACCTAGGGACAGGCATTAGCTTAATGTATAGACCCTGTGCTAATGTGGAAGACACTGTTCACAATGTAATTGGGGTCACATTAAAGTTCTCTTATCCAGCAAGTTGTTTTTTGGTACTCTATTAAATATTTATTGAACTCTCACTGTTTATAAGGTGCTGTGCTGTAGGTATCATCTTGACTCTATGGTATAGGAAGAAGTATAAAATACAGTTCTTGTACTCATGGCACTCACAGAAATTTCCGTGATGATAGAAATATTCTGTTTCTGCTGTTCATTATGGTAGCCACTAGCTATATATAGCTATTGAGCACTTGAAATGTGCCCAATGAGAATGAAGAACTGAATTTTAAATTTTATTTAATATACATAATGATCACGTGTGCCCAGTGACGGCTGTATTGCACAGTGCAGGTCTAGCTAGAGACCTAAATCCTTCCTGCATGAATAGTAAATTAACCTGCAGAGCGATTTATGGTAAAGGCTAGATTATCACTGTGGTGAGCAGGTGCTGTGCTACGAGAGTCTAATAGAAGTAGCGGGGAGGCTGGTATGGCTAGGCCAGGGCTGTTAGTGGAGGTAGGTTTTAAGCTGAACATTGAAGTCTAGGTAGGAGATTTATAGTCTCAGAGGGAGCCAAAGACCTCCACAGGGAGGAGAGAACTGTCCAAAAGTAGCAAAATGTGATTAAGCAGGTACAGTAGGGCCAAAGTATGGAAGTCTGACTGTCTGGCTTAATTTCTTTCATTCCACTCAAACATTCAGCAAAAGAGCACCTCTATTTGACAGGCACGATGAAAATCTCTGGATATACTGGGCTAGGAGCTGGGTCTATGTAGAATGGTGAACAAACCAGATAAGGTTCTTGTCCTAATGGAACTTTAAACAAATCAACACACAGATTACGTAAAGAGCCAGAAAGGTTAAGAAGGGTACTTTGAAAGAATAATAACAGAGAGGCCTAATTTAGATGAGGTCAAGATAGTTCTTTCTGAGGAAAAAGCATTTAAATTGAGACATGAAGGAAGCAGAAGTTGGCTCAGGGAAAATATACTTCCTAGGCAGTGGGTGCGACCCAATGAAAATTTTTGAGTAAGGAAGTAGTAATGAAAGGTATTTGTAGATTGTCTTCAAGTTGAACTGAAGAATAGGAAACCATAGAGTCTAGTAGTCTTCTTACACTTGATTTTTATTTACTTATTTAAACTGTAGCATAGTTGTAAAAGTTTGAATTTAGAGTTTGGCAGTCCTGGATTTGAACCTTAGCTTACCATCTACTGGCTGGGCAGACTTAGTCAAGATTCTTTCCTCATCTCAAAAATGGGGTTAGAAGTCCTACTTTGTAAGATTATTGTGCAGTAATGTGTGTAAAACCTAACACAGAGCATGGCATATAATAAATAGTAAACAGTAGTAATTTGTGTAGCTTATGTAGCTGTTTTCTAAATAAGGTTAGTAATGTAATTTCAGTGGTACACCAAGTTGATAGTCTGGAATTAATGAGAAAGCCTATGTGGTCTCTGAAATATCTTAATCACCAGTAAAATTTTAATTATCAATATATGAGGATCAGGGCCGGCCCTGTGGCGCACTCGGGAGAATGCAGCACTGGGAGCGCAGCGATGCTGCCGCCGCGGGTTCGGATCCTATATAGGACTGGCCGGTGCGCTCACTGGCTGAGCACAGTGCGGGTGACACTACACCAAGGGTTGCGATCCCCTTACCGGTCACAAAAATGACAAAAAAAATATATATATGAGGATCGGTTCCTTTAGATATTTTGCTAACTTTCCTTCTTGGTAATTCTGGAAAGAATTCCAGTTTGGGGGGGGAAAAAAAAAGCAAAACCAAAATACCTATTAGATTAAAAGCATAACTATTAGATTTGTACCATTTCCTGAATCCTTGGGCTGTTTCCTGTTCAGTTGCTCCAATTACAGGGTTCAGTTTTAGTATTTGGAGACCATCCATCCCTCCCAGAAGGGAAACTGGTTGATACTACTTTTGTGAATAATAAGTAGATCTATTCTACTTGATGATGTTTCTGAAAAGTACAGTCAAGAGAAGCTGTCTAAACATGAGGAACAAAGTCAACATCTGTGTTATATGAACCTTGAACTTCATCTGGAAGCCAATGGATCCCCATTGTGAAGTGAGGCACTCAAAGAGATGTATCATGCTGTGTATGACCTTAGGTAAATGTGCTTGTTCTTTCTAGTTGCTATGCCTTTGGAGCGGCCTGCAAAGGTATCCTAAAAAGTGATCATCGTAGTAGCTCTTTAAGAGGATTAGAACTTGATCACTGTCCCAAACCTTCATATCTTTAGAAACTCTATGACCTTCTTGGTAACACAGGTATTAACTTGAGAACCTTGTTAAATACCAGGAAATCTAAATGTCCAGAAACTTAATAATGTAAAAGGATGAAATTTAGTGGTGGTGAAAGAGCCAGAAATTCCTCTTACAAGAATATTTTGTAAGGGAGTAACTGGAGATGTGTTTGATATTTATAGCACATTTATTGCAACCATTAAAGATACCAAAATTATGTAGGAAGACATTAAATGTGAGTTGCTACTTTTTTTTTTTTAAAGATTATAGAGGAGTATTCCAATATGATTCCACTTTTATAAAATACTTAGGAAAAAAGGATGTATACCGAATCACTAACAGTGGTAGAGAGATGACAATTGGCTTTTAGTTTGTTTTTTTCCCTTCAGTTTTTCAGCTTTTTTGAGTATGAAATTAAAATTTAAATTGCCAGAAATCTAGAAGGAATTGATCTAAATCCTGTTTTGCTCTTCGCTTTGATGTCAAGGGTTTTGGGCTAAGTTTAGGAGGCCCAGATTCTTAACTTAGCCACTAGAAATATGACCTTAGATAATCCCCTTAACCTCATTGGACCTCAGTTTCCTCATCTTATAAAATGAGAGACTGGAGGAATAAGGTCCCTTCCAGTTTTAAAATGACTCTGGAATCCTATTCTAAATTGTCTGAAAAAAGTGGGGTATGACCTAAGGGACTAGGCACAGACGTCTGAAGTCAAACACACTGTTATTTGGAATCTTACTGACCTACCTATCTTTATAAAGTACATGTTATATTTTTTTAGGAAGCAGCAAAGCACTGTATCTTACAGTCAAATAACTTGAGAAAAGCTTAACATACTTTGCCTCAGCTTCCCATTGTCTATTAACTAAGGAATTTTACTGACCGACCTCAGGCGCTTAAATAAAGTAACGATAATATACTTCATCTTTGCCTAGCACTTTATAGTTTACCATATTCTTCACATTGCATTATTTGGTTTTCATAACAGGAGGGGAAGGTATTATTATTATTGCTATATTTCAGATGAGGACACTGATGGCAAATGACTTGCCAAATTCACAACTGAAGTCTATAAAGACCAAAGTGACATGAGATATATATACACACACACACACACACACACACACACACACACACACACACGTCCATCCAGGACTTGGACCCATGCTGGTTTTGGTACACACATATATTAGTCCATTTTGTGTTGCTATGACAGAATACCTAAAACTGTAATTTATAAACAACAGAGGTTTATTTGGCTTAAATTCTGGGACAGCTACATCTGGAGCGGGCCTCAGGCTGCTGTTTCTCATGGCGGAAAGTGGCAGGCAGCCAGCGGGTACAAGCAGATCACATGGCAAGAGGAAGCAAGGTGGGGGGGGGGGTGCCAGAGTCTTTAAAGCAACCAGCTCTCACAAGAACTGGTAAGATCTCACTCAGGCCCCTCTCCCCTGGGGAGAGCATTTAATCCATTCATGAAGGATTCACCCCCATGACTCAAACTGCCACACTGGGGATCAGATTTCCATGAGTTCTGGGAGGACAATACCTCCAAACTCCATCAACACATTAGAAGAAAATCAGAAGTAATGTACTTCTGGAGGGTTAAGAAGTGATAACCTTGGAAAACTTTATTTGAATATTATCACTGAAGTACAAGGATAATCAGCTTTTCAATAAGCAGTAATTAAGCACCTGCTATATCCGAAGCATTCTTGTTTTTTTAAATGTTTCTTGGAAGAATGGTAGCCAACCAAAGAAATGTGTTTTTTAATTGTGCAGAGGGCTCTGTCCTGTAATTTAGGTGCCACATTATTAGTTGGGCATTTTATTTCCTTTTTTTTTTTTCCTTTTTGAGACCGGCCGCACCGCGCTCAGCCAGTGAGCTCTGTGAGCGCACGGGTCATCCCTATATAGGATCCGAACCCGCGGAGGGAGCACTGCCGCGCCCCCAGCGCCGCACCCTCCCAAGTGCGCCACGGGCTCGGCCCTGGGCATTTTATTTCTGATACAAGTAGTGAGCAAGACAGATTTTTACATTGTGAATTTAAGTAACAAAATGTCCCCTGCAAAATCAGACCATACCTGGAAACCAGGATTCTTTTATTCTTGCTACTGCAGTTCTTTGAAGTGTTGTATGTGGTTATTAGATCTCAGAGAACAGAATTTCCTGAAATAATTACATTGAGTTTATTTATTTACTTGTTTTACTAATTTTAGTTTATGTTTTAATGTTTAATATCTTTAAATGTTCAGTAAAACCTGAACACCAGAAAAATACCAGAGATTCAATCATATATTAGTCAAGTATAGCTAGATGTGGCTAGTTGTCTTAATAGTGAATTAGATTTCAGATTAATTTCACCAAATATAAGTGCAAAAGTGTATTTTGAAATACTGGACATTGACCTCAGATGTTTTGTCAGCATTGCCCCCATTCTACAGAATTCTATTTATATTACCAGAATGGCAAAGTGTAACATTTTATAACAGGTATTGGCACGACCTCCAAGTAAAACTCTTTGAAGCTTGACACCACTTTGTTTTATTCATTTTTGCATTTTCAGAATCTAACAAAATACCCAGTATATTGCAGGTACTTAGAAAATGTGTGATAGTATTGACATGGTATATTGAAGCACCTTTGAATCAACTGAGCCAGTTGTCAGGATAAAAAGCTTCAGGTCCCAAAATCTACTTGAGAGTTTAACTAACTTGAAAGAGTTGTTAGTGACTTGCAACCCCTCGGATACCCTTGTTTATTGATATATCCCTGTGTCACTAATGAATTGATCAGTAGAAAATAGGTTACCTCTTAACTGTCTAGTTTTGAGTTTCCAGGAGAGACTTTATTTTAGATTCACAGCTTCCTACCAGTTTGTGGTGGTGGCCTAACTGAAAAAGAAAAATTTTAATAAGCTGTGATTGAACAGGTTTCCACCCTTTTGCATCTATCAAACTACTGTCTTCTTGGCAAGGGAATCCGAGGGACATAATGTCACACACAAACTCTGTGAACCAGTTCTTTATTCTATTTCATAAAGACACATTTTAAAAAAAAATCTATGTAGACATTCTAAAAATATTAATTTTGAAGTGGATTGAGAGATATAAATGTTACTAGAGGTGAAAATGATCAAATTCTAAAATGTATTTTGTGTTTTAACAACACTTATTAGGGTGATTTTTTTTTTTTTAGTTCAGAAAAGTATAAAGAAGAAAAAAAATGGCCCCAATCTCATTAACAAAGCTTTTATTGATAATTTGTTTCTGCTTCACATACATTTTGTACGTTTTATTAAACATTTATTAAATACATTTTATTAAACACATTTATGTATTTATTAAACACATTTGTTGACATTTTTTAAAAATAGAAATAATTCATGCAAATGATTAGACAGTCTTCAACACCTTCCTCACCAAAAGTTTCTTGATATCTTTCTAAGAAAATTTTTAATGCATCTATATATCTTTTAAAGAAACTATACAAAAGGGTTTGTCCTGTACATTGTGTTTGGCAGTTTGTGTTTTTTTGTTTGTTTTTTCATTTAATGTATCTTGGCAACCTCTCCATTTCCATACCAACATATGGAGATCTACTTCATTTTTTTTTTTTTAACAGCTCTATCACATGATGGGCCATATTTATTTTACCAGTCTTTATTGATAAACATTTAGATTGTTTCTAGTTTTGTTGCAGTGTTGCAGTGAATATCCTATTCGTATATTTTGGCACAGGCTAATTACTGAGCAATAGAATTGCTGGGTCAGATGGTATGTATGTTTAAAATTTTTAAAGACACTTCCCAATTGCTGTTCAAAGATAAGACCAATTTTCAGTTCCATCAACAAAGAGTATGAGCATACTTGTTTTCCCACATACTTGCCAGTGTTAACAAACCACTCTTATTTTCTACCAGTCCAGTAAGTGAGCTAAGTAATATTTTTAAGAAAGGAAAATATGTGGGCTTTTAAAAATATTCTGTAGGATTAGAAAAATTTTGAAAGAGTTACTATTCTTATCTTTAATTCTTTTTTGTGTTTTACATATCAAGAGATGAAATTGGCCTGATCCCATGTCCTGAAGCTAGGTATAACCGGAGTCCCATAGTCCTGGTTGAAAACAAACTTGGTGTGGAGAGCTGGTGTGTCAAGTTCCTTTTACCATATGTCCACAACAAGCTCCTTTTGTACAGAACGAGAAAGCAATGGCTGAACAGAGATGGTAAGTATGAACCATACCCTCCTCCTTTGGTTTTTAGAAGCAGCATGGACTATAGTGGGAGGAGCCCTCATCTGGGTGTTGGCATTTCTGGGTTCTAGTCCTGCCTCTTTCATTCACTGCTTGGGTAGGTGCTTAACCTTTCTGTCAAATGAGGAGTTTGGATTAAATCAGTAGTTTGCGAAGTTTGCATCTACAGTGATTATATGGTAGTGCCTCAAGCAGGATTCGAGGCCACCTCCTGCAACCAGAGCAATTCTGATTTTATCTGTTTATGTATTGGGGTTATTTATAAGATATTATTTGAAGAAAGCATCCTATGGCTTAAAAAAAAAAAAAAAGTTTGACTGTCACTGAAGAGGACTCTGGTTCCTATAAGCTTAGTCTCTGATTTCTAATCCTTTAGTATTTTAGGGGCAATAGAGCTCATTTTCTTATCGAAATGAGATAACAGAGGCATGTTGGGAGTAGTAGTGCTGTGAACCAGCCTAGCGATTTATGAATGTGACATTGCACTGTGAATCCCAGTTGAATTCTGGCCCCCTCTGCATTCTGTTCCTGTGCTGAAATGAGCAAAAGAAAACCATTCCAGCATTCGCTTCTTCCACTCCTCTGAGACAGTTTTTTACTGCATCAGATAATCCCTAAAATCATCCCACTTGGTCTCTTAGTGTTCCCCCATATTAAGTCTCCATGTGCACAAATTCTGTTGATCCTTTTAGGCTCACTTCAGTTCTCACTTTTTGGGGGAGTCTTCTCTAAAACCATGTGCTGTATAGTTTTTGTTAAGCTTCTTCCCCTTCCCACATATAGCAGTACCTTCAGAAATGCTCAGTGTGCTTGGAGGCTGATTTTGAATAAGAACTTTGTTTCCTAGAGAATTTTAATTATCAGTTTGGTAGCCATTGCCAGTGGCCTACTCATACCAGAAGCTGTTCTGAGTATTGTGGGGATAAAAAGATGAATAATACATGCTCCCTTTATTCAAAAAACTTACGGTTGAATGACAAACAATATCTTTGGGGGAGGGAGACATGGAGCAGAGTGTTGACATCGATATGACATGCTGATTTCCTTGAATTCCTCTCAGCACTGTGCTTTACATACTGTCATAATACGTTAATAGCACTTTTTCCTGTTTAGACCATAGAAAAGGAGTCTGATTTGAAGGTGTAATGAGAAATGGTTTCTGTTTTCTGTGTGATTGTTTCATTCTCTGATACATATTTCTTAATTAGATAGCTATGCTTAAGTTTAGGCATAGCCTAACTTTATGGCATGCCTGGGTTTATGGCATAAACTTTAAGGCATAGATTTCGGTGTAAACTTAACAGTAAGGGTATTTATCTGTTAGACCCTTTTCATTCTCCATTCCATCATCATGTCATAGGTTTCAATAACACTGAGGTAGAAAGTAAAACCATATTAGTTGGTCAAGTTATTTTTTTTTGCCAAACAAAGCTGTATTGTTTGTATTCTGGTGCACAGAATGTATAATTGAGCCAATACATAACTAACTCTGGGGGTAAGATAGAATGATTATTTTGCAGAGAAGAAACAATATGAATTTTTTAAGAGTGAAAGGCTATAGTTGTTTTAAATCATTAGCTTTTGCCCATTTATGTATGCTAGCCCAACCCATCTTCTTCCTGTGGCCTTCCAAGTCCTTCTCTCCATTTCCCTGTTTCTTGTCCTTCTCCTCTTTACATAGTTTTAGTTTTGATGGGTCCAGAAGGACCCATGCTGAAGATCAGATGGTTAAGCTCACTCACACGAATAGCTGGCATTTCAACTTTGAATTCTGGTGCGATTGTGCATGTGTACAGAAGCAGCATTTGATTTTATCCTAACCTGTATCCTCATAGCACTTTTCAATTTCACTTTTTTTGAGAGGAGGATTTGAGGAGAGGATAGTTTAGTGTGATGTCATATACTACTCAGGTTGTATATTGTTTATCTGTAAAAATAAGGAAGTGAATTTCTGTTTTAACAGAAAATGATACCTGAAAATGCTGGCTAATATAGAGTTTTCTGCCAAACTTATGAAACGAGGCAGTTAGAGCACAAAGGTGTGAATCTTGCTTTAAAAAAAAAAAAATTTTTTTTTAGAAATATTAGGAAAAAGCAGTTGTTTCATGAAAATGCTATGCCTTTAAAACCATTTTTGTAGAAAATATTTATGTAGAAGAAGAGCCAAGTGAAGAAAACTGACAGCTTAAGAATAGTTTCAGAATGTCTGTCTGCAATGACTGATCATCCCAGAATCCTAAGCATCTGCCCACGATAAGAATGTATTGTGTAAATGAAGGTGACTTTATTCTTGGGTTAGATTTTTTTGTTGTTCATCTTTTTTGACCATACTGAATTCATGTTCTTGTTAACATGTGGAATTCCTCAGATGTTTGGATAACATCCCTGTTTAGTTAGTTAGAGATTGATATTTTTTAAAAATCTGCTTTAGTAATAGCCATATTTGGATTGGGAGAGGAATGATAATTCTAATTTTTGAGAAATCCATGACAGATACAAAAAGTAAGGGAGAAGACCACAGCATTGAAGTCTTGATTGGGCAGAGCTCTCTCTCACACTCTCTGTTTTCACATGTGCCCTCCTGCCATCTTTTTTTGCTTGTCTCTCTTTCTCACAAACTCCCCTCTCAGTCCATAACTGGGCTGTCTCTTTAAAAGCCATCTTCTGCTCTCCATTTCTTTTGCTGGCCAGGCCTTTATTGTTTCTCACCTGGACAAGTGTTACTTCCTCATAACTGGTCTACCCCATTTTCAGGCCTTGTTTCCATCATGCCACTAGCCAATCATTTCAAATACTTCCCAACAACATTTCTTAAAAACAGTTTGAGAGATGCTTTTCTGAAATATATACCTCTTCATCTTACTTCATGATGCCTGTGGGGTCAATGTAGAGTTCACACTTCTTAGCAGGGTATTTGAGGCTCTTCACAATCTGTTTCCATCTTTTTTCTGTGCATTATAATCAGCATCAGTGGTTGCACATTCTCAACATGTCTACAGATACATTTTGTTTTGTCTTATATAATGTTTTAAAAATTGTTTTTAATTTTTTGGATAAATGTTTAAAATTGGGATGAAAATATGCTTTTTTGTCTTCACATGAAAGATCAGAAGGCTTGGGTTGGGTATACAAGTTTCTTTCTGCATGGCATCAATTGACTGGGGTTCATAGACTCTACATTTCTTAACTTGGCAAGTTTGTTCTAGTTTACTACGATATCTTCATACCTGTTAGACACTGAGACAGAGTGTCAGTTGCCACTTCTCATCAGGTTTGCTTTGCTGCTTTTTTGACATTCATTTAAACCCTAGAAGCATTTGCTTTTGCAGCCATTTGGTATGCATTCCAGCCACAACTTACATTGTTCCATTCTTTGACTTTGCTTTGTGCTACTGCCTTACTTTCATGCCTTTGCTGAGGCCGGGCTCATGTCTTACATTGTCATCATAGGTGTGCTTGCCATGCAATACTGTGAAGCCTTTTTGACTGCTTCAAGAACCAATAATTATTTCTCTGTACTCTTATGGGAATTCTTTGTTCTGACTGTTTGCTTACTAGTAACACTTGCCACACTGTATTATAGTTGATTATTTAAACAGCTTTTTTCCTGTCTGAATTGTGAGTTTGTTAGGAACAGGTATTATGGCTCATCTTTCTTTGTTTACTCGGCACCTTTATGCGTTCAATAGACATTTGTCAGATGAGTAACAGGAGTTTGGTAATTAAGAGTTTTTAGCTTAGTATAACTATCGATTCAGTGACTGTGTACCTTAATGAATAAGACCTCTCTGGTGTTTACCACATAGCTTTACCTCTAGCCTCTCTTGTTGTAGCCTGAATATATTTTGGAGGGAGAGATTAACCAATCCAAGCTGACCTTGAATTTATTTCTAGATGCATGAAAATGTTTTTCTTTTAGAGACACTTGTCAAACCTGGTGACCATTACCAGGTGACTGCTGTCCTTGGGCCATGTCTAGAGTGCAGCGTAGCAAACTAAGCACATTGATCTTTCTCTGGCTTCTGTAGCATCCTTACGTCTTCTCCTTGTTACAGCTGGAATTTAGCTACTTTCCTGTGTATAGTGTACCCTGATGCATTTTCTCCTTGTGATGTGATGATGGGTTAGTCATATATCGAGTGTGTGTGACAAAGGAACATTTGTTTGCTGGTGTATGTTCTGGTGTTTGGAGAGAGACCTGTTTAATTTCAAGAGGCTGTAGGGATTTCAGTAGTTCATATTTTTTGGGTGAACCTGCAGAGAAAATGGTATGTGGTTGATGAAATTGACAAAGTACAATAGTTGCAGTCAGCTGTTGATTATGCATGTTTATCTTTATGTCTTTGGTTCAGTTCTGACCTCCAGAGGCAAAGTATTTGCCTATAATGCTAGAGTGGGAAGAGCAGTTTCTTTGCAGGAAGACAGACCTGGGTTCAAATTCAACTCACCAGCACACTGAAGTCAGTTAGCAGTGACATTAGGCAAATTACTTAACCTCTTTCTTCCCATTTTCACACCAAAAGAAGGGAATATTAATCAAGACCTCAGAGGGTTGTTGTGAGGCTCTAATTCTTTTATTATGCTTGATATTTCTAACCTAGTTACTTCTTGATTGGCCTTTTCCCATTTCTGACATTCCACTTCAACCCTGCCTCTTGCATCTGACTGGAATGCTTTCTAAAGGAGGTTCTGTCTGCACTTGAGTCCTGAATCAGGAAGAGTTAGCAGTGTGTCAAAAAGGAGGCGAAAAGGGCCAGTGGTTTTATGTGTTACTAGGCAGCACTGGTGGTTGGTCAAGGCTGTTGATATTTTAAATCCTGAGATGCTTAGACATTGAAAAGTATCTCTCTGCTCAGCAGTCACTGCTCAACCAGTTTAGGTGATTCTTTTCCTCCCTCTGGAGGCATTCAGTTCCAGTTTCATTTGTGGAACTGAGCCAGGAGATACAGGCTTTGTAACAGGAATTATCATTCAGCATTTACTGTATGTTGGGTACTGTCCTAATACTTCATAGGTTTAAATCATTTAATACCCCCATGAGGTGGCACTGTTATTAACTCCATTTTACATGTGAGGAAGACACTAAGGCACAGAAAGTTTAAGAACTCTCAGTAGGTGGTGGAGCTGGGCTCTGAACAAACAGCTGTTGTTGCCATCCTGGGGGGAGACAGTCCAGTGGAGGAAGGTTTACTTTAAGGGTCATCTTTCCTCTGTTTACACAGTCACAAAATGTAAAGCGGGGACATAAGTATTTGTTGTGTTTATTTGTTAGTTTTTGCCTTGTGCTGCTGTACAGAAGTCACTCTCATGGAGGATGAACTTGTCTTCAGTTATGGGTGAGAGGAGGAGAATTGCATTAGAGGTATAAATAGCAACTACCGGTGGTTACACACAATTTCTTTAAATGTAAAAAGTCGGGGTTCAATTTATGTGGTAAGTCGTATAATGGCTTTCTGAAATTTCAGAGACTTCCCCATCATGCACACACCTTTACATATAGCTACTTGACTTAAGTGGGGTTTTTCGTTATTATTCCTTATTTTACAAGTTTGAAAATTTAGACAGTTTCACTATAGGAACAGCTGCCTCATTATTTTTGACTTCTTCGATTAATGTTGAAAATATTCATTTTTGGGTTGGTAACTAGCAATGGTGTTTAGTTGAACACATATTTATTGAGCACTCACTGTGTATCAGACAGCTATGGAGAAATAGAATGAATCTCATTGCTTACAACACAGGTTGATGATGTCATCCCCATTTCACAGGAAAGGAAAGAGGTTAAGTTATGTAAGTAGTAAATGGAGAGCTGGGATTCAAACCTGGGTGGTGTGGCTTTAAGGCCTATGCCCTTACCACTTCTCTATACTGTGGGCAGACACAGAGCTTCTTTCGGGTAGGGGTCTTACCTTACTCATCTTCACCCAGCTCAGTACCTGGCTTGTTGTAGATGCTTACAAAATTTGTTGAGTAAGTAATCTGAAGATGTATTAGGGAGGACCTGCCTCCAAAATATTTATAATCTAATTAAGAGGATACTATTATAAGGTAAATAACAAAGTAAGATACACACAAAATGTAGAGATGACACATTTCTTCCAGCTACGTAGGTCAGGAAAGCCTTTATGGGGAAAGATGCATTTTTTTTTTTTTTTAATCCTTTTTGAGACCGGCTGCACCGCACTCAGCCAGTGAGCGCTGGGAGCGCACCAGCCATCCCTATGTAGGATCCGAACCCACGGCGGAGCACTGCTGCGCTCCCAGCGCTGCACTCTCCCGAGTGCGCCACGGGCTCGGCCCGGGAAAGATGCATTTAAGAGTTCCTGAGAAATGAAAAATTATTATGATTTTAATATTCGGAGATGGGAAGACATTTCTGGCAGAAAGAATAGCAAGCAGGTAAATCTGAGTCATGCCCAGAGAAAAGAAGGTAGGCAGGTAGGAGGCACGTTCAGAGGATGGTGGGGTTTGATTCGGGTGGAGCATAGTGTGTAAATGGAAGTAGCAGAAGGAGATTGGGACCAGGTTTTAGAATGCTTCTTTTCCTAGTACATTTCTCTAGCACCCTGTGCTGTAGACAGGCCCTGGTCCACATAATCTCTTGCAGAGCAGACTGTTGAGGTTCCATGCCTCTCTGCCTTTGCCCATACTTTCCCCACAGTCTGTGCAGTGCCTTTACCACCTTATTCATTTATAGTCTTCCGTGAGTATTCCAGTAAGAATTAATTGCAGCTTGTTTAGTGGGCCCCAAAATGTGGTATATGCTTCTACTTCATAATTATTTCCTTTTGCCTTATGTAATTATTTGTTTATATGTTCTCTCCAACAAGAGGGTAACCATTTAGAGGGCAAGATCAGGTCATTATACATTATATCCATTTTCTCAGTCTTGAGGGCACCGTTTAGTCTTTGCCCATAGTCAATATTTGGAATATTGTAGAGTTAAATGAATAGTGGTATGGAACATTATTTTTATTTTCTTGGTAAATATTAAATTAGTGCCATTATATCCATTTTCTCAGTCTTGAGGGCACCGTTTAGTCTTTGCCCATAGTCAATATTTGGAATATTGTGGAGTTAAATGAATAGTGGTATGGAACATTATTTTTATTTTCTTGGTAAATATTAAATTAGTGCCCAAAATTATTACTACAAGTGAAAGAATGAAGAGGTTAATTAGGTTATTCTTTATAGGCGTATTTTGTTTATGCATGTGATGACTTGTAACAGGGAGATGGAAGTAAAAAATAAATGTGTGCTGATCCTACCATTTGTTGCTCATTTGTTATAGTATGTTTGGTAGTAATGAAATCATGAGCTCAAAATAAATGTTAATCTCTTATTAAGATGGTGTGAGTAATTGATTTTGTTAACTAGAATATTTAAAAATGACTATAGGATATATTTATGGCTATGTATTTTTAGATTTTAAAAAGATTATCTTTTGCTTAAACACTGAAAATCTCCTGATTATTTATTGCAAACAGACATTTCAGTTGCAATATTATTGATTTGTCAAATGCAGTCAGACGTTGACCTTGCCATAAGCTAACTGGATGACTATGGGCAAACTGCTTAAACTTTCTAAGTCTGTTTCCCTATCTGTAGAATGGGATAAGAATATCTTGGACTGTGATTATGATAATTCAGTGAAATAATGTAAATAAAGTACCTAATACCATGCCTGGTACACAGTAATGCCAAGTAATAATTGTCCGGTTGGAATCGGCAGTGGTTAAGTAACAAAAGGAGCCAAGCAGTAGGTTCAAGGCAGGCTTTAATGGAAGTGCTCTAGGGCGAGGTTCCGTGGCTCTCAAGGGAGTGAAGCTGGGGAAGTCGTGCCCAGAATAGATACAAACAGGTATTTATAGGGGAGGGCTGTTGGTAAGTTTTTTGCCCATTATCTGGTAAGGAATTGAGCCCTTCAGTTTCTGGTTCCCGCCTAACAGGGTTGACGTAATTCCAGGGAGGGTAAAGGGGGAGGGGTGGAGTTAACAAGATGGAGGCTCCATCGCTACTTTGTTGCCACTTTCTGGTCCTACCAATCTGGCCTGCCCAACAATAATGATTATTTTTGTTATTTTATTTACTTGGCAGTTAATATGAGCTTAGTAGGGTTACCAAAATTTAGTATTATGCCCCTAGATTAAGAATCTTAATCCTAGAATTCTCGTTTCAATTTTAGTAAACAAAGACAATATGTCTAAATTTACTGATTTTCTATTTTTAAATGTAGCTTTATGGAGCTTATTTGAATACGTAGGCATTCTATCAAAACTATGATAGATAAATAGCTAATGAATATAAATAGGCTGTTTATAAGATGAACTTAAAGTGCTGTAAACAAAAATGAAAAAATGTTCATATTAATAAATGTAAATTAAAGATGTAACTTAAAACAGAAAAAAGGACAATTTTTTTATCTGCCACATTGATTTTTTAAAATACAATTGTATAGGGAAGAGTTACAGGAACATAAGTACACTCATGTTACTCTTGACAGTATAAATAGATACAGTGTATTTGGAGGACAATTTGAAAATGCTTAGTAGGAACCATACTGCTTTTGGTATTGACATAGTAGTTCTACCTCAGGAAATATATTCTAAGAAAATAATCTTT
The DNA here is from genome assembly GCF_000696425.1 of Galeopterus variegatus. Lineage (NCBI taxonomy): Eukaryota > Metazoa > Chordata > Mammalia > Dermoptera > Cynocephalidae > Galeopterus > Galeopterus variegatus. Next base: position 69,269 of record NW_007730530.1, read on the forward strand.
AAGCCAAAAAGTCTGTTTAAAAATGTTTGTAGTAATATTATCTATTGAGGTAAAAACAGGAAACAGCCTAAAGAATGAGGCTATATTAATATAGTTATTGTAATTAACGTATTAAAATAATTATAAATGATAGTATATTAAACTAAGGGATTGTTATGCAGCTATTAAAAATACAATACTGCAACAATATAGGAGAGTATATGAAATAATACTGAGTGAAAAAATAGAACAAAATTGTACATTTATCATTGCTATAGCTTGTAAAAATATGGGCAAGAAAGGATAATTTTTGCATGGGAATGTAAATGGATTGTGTTAAGTAGGCTGGATTACGAATTTTTTTTTTTTCTTGAAAATTTGCACATAGTCAATACTTGAGATATTTGTGGAATTAAATGACTAGTGGTACAGATACTGTGTTTCTTTTCCTTGGTTAATATTAAATTAGTGCCAAAAACTACTAAAAGAATGAAGAGGTTCATTAGATTATTCTTTATCAGCTTATTGTAAAATTGTTTCAGTGTCAACTTTTAAAACAGTTATACTTATTATAAGTAGAAGAAAGTCTTGAGGATAATCTTTATATCCCTGACAGCTTAGAACAGGGTATCTATCATTAAAATTAGTATGACATGACATATAACATTGATAGAGAGAAAATTCCTTAAAAGAAAGACAAGCCAAGCTTTAATGGATAGGACTATTTGCTTTTAATATGACTTCTCTTTATTTTAGAGTTGATAGATGTCACATGCACCCTGCTGCTTCTAAACCCAGACTTTACCACTGCATGGAATGTGAGGTATGTCATTTTCATAGTGATAAAATGAAATTTGTCCGAATTTCTGAATAAGCCCCAAGAGTCATTAGCTTTTGGAAAAATGAAATATAAACTTTATGTTCATGGCATCTTACACTTATTTCTTCTATCCATTCTTTAGGATATCTCCATTACAGTTCTAACACATATACTTTGCCCCTTTTCTTTTTTTTTTTTTTTTTTTTTTTAAA
>NW_007730530.1:70392-81306 GCF_000696425.1 Galeopterus variegatus
CCTTTCCCCCTTTTTTTTTTTTTTTTTTTTTTTTTAAAGATGACCGGTAAGGGGATCTTAACCCTTGACTTGGTGTTGTCAGCACCATGCTCACCCAGTGAGCTAACCGGCCATCCCTATATGGGATCCGAAACCATGGCCTTGGTGTTATCAGCACCGCACTCTCCCTAGTGAGCCACGGGCCGGCCCCAACTTTGCCCCTTTTCATATGTCTGTGTCTTTTCATAAACTTCCTTGTCTGAAATAGAAATTGTCGTGTTGAATTATAGTGTACTGTTTGATACTTGCGTTTATTTTCTTTCCTTTTTAGAGGGGTACGGGCAATCAGCATAATTGGTTGGATCATAATGCGTGGGTTGGTATATTTGAGAAGCACTGTAGTGCAGTGGGAAGTGTGTGGGATGAGGATATAAGGCTATAAGCTTTAGTCTCAGTTTGTGACCCCTGTGGGCAAATCTCTTGAAATCTCTGACACTTTGGAGAGGGATCACATTTTATTAATATCTTAAGTTATTTGATTCTGATTATTACAGCTTTTAAACAAACTATTTGATAGAAATATTAAAATTTAAGCCAAATTCACTTTCTTCGTTGAAGTTTTTCCAGTTAAACAATACATATGTGGGTTTAAACAAATTGGCGTTTCCTTAGACTAACACAAATTCTCTTAGAGAACAGGACACAAATTATAAATAAGTAAAAGTGAAGACCCATTGAACACTCTGAATATATTTTAAATTTTCCTGCAGGAAAGAGCCATAGATTATAACTTTTTATCTATAAAGATGACTTCAATCATACTTTATTTAATTTTCTGCATATTTTAAGCAAGGTTACATTTTGTCTTATAATATCTACTTAATTTGTATTTGAAGTGTCTTAAATAATTGATGATCAGATATTTAGGATAAAGGGTAAGTCTTTTATGGAAAGCACTGTAGGGTTAGGGAATAAACTAATGTTTATTGAGTGGCTACTCTATGCCAAGACTGTACTACAACTTTATACATTATCTCATTTAATCCACACAATACTTGACAACATTTGTTCATTCATTCATCAAATATTTATTGATTACTATGTGCTGGGTTTTAGGCACTGGGAATAGAGCCATGAACAAAACAAAAATTCCTGTTTTTGTGGGATTTTTATTCTAGTAGGGGAAGAAAGGCAAAAGGACATTAATAAGTAGAATATATAGTCAGTCAAGTGGTGGTAAGTCCTATGGAGAAAAAGTAGTAAGGGAAAGTAGGGAAGGCCAGGAGGAGGATGAGAAAAGTGGTATTGCAGTTTTAAGTAGGGGACATTTGAGCAAAGACTGACATGAAGTCAGGGATCTATCCCTGTGGATTCTGGAGTAAGAGCTTTCCAGGTAGAGGAACCAGCAAATGGAAAAAGCCCTCAGTCATCCCTAAAGTGTTACTGGGTGTTCTGGGACAGCAAGGAAGCTAGCTTAGCTGTAGTAGCATGAATGAGGGACAGAGTAATAACAGATGAGGTCAGAGAGTAATGGGCCAGATCTAATAGGGTTTTGTAGATCTTCATAAGCTGTTGTAGGAACTTTGATCTTTTACTCTGAGTAAGATAGTAAGTCATTAAAGATTTTCAGGCTGAGGAGGGACAGTATCTTAGGTTTTAAAACTCTGGTTCCAGGCCGGCTCGGTGGCGCACTGCTACAGTGCGCCGCCTGGGAAGCGTGGCAGCGCTCCCACCGAGGGTTCAGATCCCACATACAGACCGGCCTCTCACTGGCTGAGCGAGGTGCGGGAGCAACACCGAGGGTTGCAATCCCGTTGCCGGTCCCGGTCCGGTACGGGAGCGACACTGAGGGTTGCGATCCGTTGCCGGTCACGAAAAAAGACAAAAAGGGGAAAAAAATAAAAAAATAAAACTCTGGTTCCTGTGAGAAAAGTAGACATAGGCGTGCAGTGAGTAGTTAGGAAGTGGTCGCAGTAATTTAGGTGAGAGATTGCTGGCGACTTGAAGAAGAGCTCTTCAGTGGAAGTGGTAAGTAGTAGTAAAATTCTGGATAGATTTTAAAGATATAGGTGATGAATTGGATGTGTTTGTGTCCTAGTACTTGTATATTAATCTAAAATTCAGGTAAGAGTTCTGGGCCAGATAGAAATTTAGGAATTACTAGCTTATAGATGCTTTTAAAACCATGAAGATCCCCAAACTGGGGTTGGGTAGGTATATATAGAGAAGAGAAACAGTCCAAAGACTGAGCAGTGGGACAGTCCAGTTTTCTAGTTCTTCACAGTACAACACAGTAGTAGCCACTAGCCACATGTGGCTAGTGAGCCACTTGAAATGTGACTAGTCTCAGTTGATATGTGCTACAAGTGTAAACTCCACATCAGATTTTGAAGACTAAGTAGAAAAGAAAGTGAAATATCTCATTAATAATTTTTATATTATTTGTTGAAATTATAACATTTTGAATACATTAAACTAAATAAAATGTATTTATACTTGTTTTTAATATAGCTGTTAGAAAATTAAAAATCACATATATGGCTCACATTTGTGACTCACGTTATATTTTTGTTGGACAGCACTGTTCTAGCGTTTGCCAGATGAGGAAGAATCAGCAAAGGAGACTTTTAGGAAGGTACTATGAATTGAACATTTGAGAGCATTCTTAAGGGTAGGGAGTGTGTCTTTTTGTTTCGTTTTATTTTTTGTTTTTATTTCCCTAACATCTAACTCCAGTGCCTGGCACATAATAGATAAGAAGTTTGCATACTGGGCACTGAAAATGAATCAAATTCAGTGAAAAATAAATGAGAGTAATAGGGAAGTGAGAATACCATTTTTACTCATATTCTCACATTCCTTATCATTAGAGAGGAATTGAAAATCCTTCAGCAATAAATTCTTATTAGCATAATATATATACATATATACATATATATATACACTCACATGCTTGTATACACACACATACTATTCATGGTATATTGGATATATAGGGCAATTCAGTGTAGGAGAAAGAACTTAGTCTTAAGATCCGTGGAACTTATTACTGTTTCATCAGTGAAATAGAGTTGACTTTGGGCAAAACCTTTAATTTCTCAAGAGTTTTAGTTTCTTTATCTGCGAAATAAAAGATTGGAATTAGGTGAATTTTTATTACTCTTTGGAAACTGACTGTGTTTTGATTTTGTGTAGTTTGGTCTTATGAAGGGAAATTGCTCCATAAGTCTAACTTCAGTAGAGTTCCAGTCAAGATGGCGGAATAGACAGTCACTAGTGTCACTCTCTCCCACAAATCAACCAATTTACAACTATAAAAATGTAACAGCCAAGCTGGGGCTGCTGGAGCTCAGGGGAAGAGGAGGAGAGACCTACAGAGTTCATGAAGGGGGAGAAGCCATGATGAGAGAAAGAAAAAACTGATCAGAGCATTTCGGGCCATGGCCACTTTAAGGCTGGAACTGCTAGGCACATGGAGCAGGAGCCAGCCAAAGCCGCAACTGTGCCCTTCAGATGGAGTTGCTTGAAGGCGACAGGGGAGAAGAGGGCCTTGGTGGCCTCCAGGACAGCAAGACCACTAATAGGGTTCCCGTGGACCCACGCAGGAGCAAGGAGCCAGAACACCTGAAAAAAAGGAGCCATTCAGAGGCCAGTCAGTCATCACAAGGGACTGACACAGGGACCGTCCCATGGGAAGTGTTTGGAGCACGGGTGGTAGGGGAGATAGGCCCGCAGGGAGAATACTGGGACACAGCAAGGACAGCCAATCTGCTCCCCAATCAGCACAGGACCACTCAGAGGAGACTGTTTGGGAATGCAAAATTGAATGGGGTGCAGTTAGATAAAAAGATTCAGGCCCAGATCAGAGTTTCTACACAACCCAGGTGCACCCAGGCTCTGGAGAGCCGGAAGTACCTATAAAGTCAACCATTAAACCCTGAGCTGCACAAAAATTCTTCCCTAGGGAAACAGTAGTAAAGCAGCAATTTAGCTCAACAACACATCTCAAGTACTGGTTCCCATAGGAAGTTCCCCTGTTTTAGAAGTAAGCAAAGGACAAGAAATTAGTTCCAGCCCAGGCAACACCACCAGTGCCTCGGGGCCCAACAAGGGACCCGAGGCATGGATCTGGGGACCAGACCACCTGCCCACAACCCCATGGAGCCAGGGATCCCCCCCCCCCGCCCTCAATGAGGCATAGCGCCAGTGCCTCAGGGCCCTGCCTGGGGGCCCAGGGTATGGAGCCGGGTACCAGAATCCCTCCCCACAACCAGGCACACCACCAGTGCTTCAGGGCCCCACCTGGGGCCCAGGGCATGGAGCCAGGGACCGGACCCCCCCTACAACCAGGCACACCACCAACACCAAGGAGCATGCCAATAATATCACCTCCATGTGGATGGCCTACTACAGCCACCACAGTAACCACTGCTGCCACAAAAATGGCTAGACATCACAACTACCACTCAGATGGTCTGCCAGCCACTGGAGTGCATTGACCCGAGGAGAGTCACCAGTAGAGACCAAAGAAAAGAAGGGGATGTCTCTCTCCACAAAGCCCATTCCAGAGTGACAGAAGAAGCATCTACTCTATGATAATATTGGGGGACCTGAACACACCTTTCAGCATCAGACAGATCATCTAGGCAACAAATCAATAGAGTAACCATTACTCTTTCAGAGGGAGAGAAGAAATCCAGAGTTATCAGTGGTGGGAAGGGAGAGGGAGAGAGGGATAGGGAGAAACTGGACAAGGGGCATAAAGAATAAGTACAATTTGTAACGATATACATACTAGTAATATTGATTTGATCAACATATGTCAACATTGAATCCCCAAAATATGTATGATTAATAATGATTCAATAAAAAAATAAAATAAGGGGGAAAAAAAAACTTCTGCCCAAGAAAGGGAACCACCAACACAGTGAAGAGATAACCTATGAACTGGGAGTATGTATTTTCAAACTATACATCTGATAAGGAGTTAGTATCCAAAATATAGAAAGAACTCACAGTTTGGGGCCGGCCCGGTGGCGCAGTGCTACAGTGCACTGCTTGGGAGCGTGGCGGTGCTCCCGCCGAGGGTTCGGATCCCACATACAGACTGGCCGCTCACTGGCTGAGTGAGGTGCGGACGTGACCCCGAGGGTTGCGATCCCGTTGCCGGTCCTGGTCCGGTACGGGCGTGACACTGAGGGTTGCAATCCGTTGCCGGACACGAAAAAAGACAAAAAGGAATAAAAAAAAAAAAAAAGAACTTACAGTTCAATAGCAAGAAAACAAATAACCTGATTAAAAAAATGGGCAAGGGATGTGAATAGAAATTTCTTTAAAAAAAAAAGTGGTCAACAGGTATGTAAAAAAGGACTCAATATTACTAATCATGAGGAAAATGAAAATTAAAACCACAATAAGGTATCACATGACACCTGTAGAATGGCTGTTATCAAAAAAAATAAGAGTTTTTGAGGACATTGAGAAAAAGGGACCTTTGTACATTGTTGGTGGGAATGTAAATTAGTACAACTATTATGAAAAACTAAAAAGTAAACTATCATATGGTCTAGCAATTCCACTTCTTGATTTATCCAAAGGAAACGAAATCAATATGTCAAAGAGATATCTGCACTCATGTTTATTGCAGCATTATTCACAATATCCAAAATACAGAATCAATACAATGTCCTTCAACTGATGATTGGATTTTTTTAAATGTGTATATACACAATAGAGTACTACTCACCATGAAAAAGAATGAACTCCTGTCATTCACAGCAACATGGATGAGCCTGGAGGACATTATGTTAAGTGAAATAAGCCAGGCACAGAAAGATAAATACTGCATGTTCTCACTCATACATGAAAGCTTTAAAAAAATAAATAAATAAATAAATCTCATATAAGTAGAGAGTAGAATAGTAGTTACTAGAGTCTGGGAAGGGGAGAAGGAAGGGATGGAGAGGTAGATCAATGGATACAAAAATATAGCTACAAAGGAGGAATAAGTTTTAGTGTTCTGTAGCATTGTAGGGTGACTAGTTAACAACAATTTACTATATAATTTCAAATACCTAGAAGAAAGAAAGTTGAATGTTCCAAAAACAAATAAATGACAAAAGTTTAAGGTGATGGATATGCTAATTACATTGATTTGACCATTGCACATTGTGTACATGTATCCGAATACCACATTGAACCTTATATATATACAACTACTATGTGTCAATTAAAAAATTAAAAGAAATATGATCATTTCATCAGATGCAGAAAAAGCATTTGACAAAATTCAACAGCCTCAATAAAACTCTCAGTAAGTTAGGTACAGAGGAATGTACTTCAACATAATAAAGTCTATATAAGACAAGTCCACAGCAGACATTATACACAAGGGTGAAAAATTGAAAGCCTTTCCTCTGCTATCCAGAATAAGAAGGATGTCCACTCTCACCACTTCTATTCAACATAGGATTTGAAGTTATGGCCAAAGCAATTAGACAAGAGAAAGAAATAAAATTCATCCTAATTGGTAAGGAGGAAGTGAAATTGTTGCTGTTTGGTGACAATATGATCTTATATATAGAAAACCCTAAAGATGCCACATCAAAAAAAAAAATGTTAGAACTAATAAATGAATACAATAAAGTTGCAGACTACAAAATCAACACACAAAAATTAGTAGCATTGCTATACCCTAACAATGAACTATTCAAAAAGTAAAATTAGAGAATCACTCCATTTACAATAGCTACAATAGAAACAAAATACTTGGGAATAAATTTAACCAAGGAGGTAAAAGATCTCCCCAAGGAAAACTATAAAACAGTGATGAAAGAAATTGAAGATGACACGAATAGAAAGATATCCTGTGCTTATAAATGGGAAGAATTAATGTTGTCAAAATGTCTACACTACCCAAAGAAATACACAGATTTAATGTAATCCCTATCAAAATACCAATGATATTCTTCAGAGAAATAGAAAAAAAAATCCTAAAGTTCATATGGAACTATAAAAGACCCTGAATAGCCAAAGCAAAAAGAACAAAGCTGGAGGCATCACACTGTCTGACTTCAATATGTGCTAACAGCATGGTACTAGCATCAAAACAGACACATAGACCAATGGAACAGAATAAAGATCCCAGAATAATTCCATGCATCTACAGCCAACTGATTTCCAACAATGCTAACAGCATGGTACTAGCATCAAAACAGACACATAGACTAATGGAACAGAATAAAGATCCCAGAATAATTCCATGCATCTACAGCCAACTGATTTCCAACAAAGGCACCAAGAACACATTAAGGAAAGGACAGTCTGTTCAATAAATGATGCTGGGAAAACTGATATTCACATATAGGGAAATGAACACTAGACCCCTATCTCTCACCATATACCAAAATCAACTCAAATGGATTAAAGACTTAATTACAAGATCCAAAACTATGAAACTACCAGAAGAAAACAGGGGAAAATGCTTCATGGCATTGGTCTGGGCAAGGATTTTTTGGTTAGAACCTCAAAAGCGCAGGCCACATAAGCAAACATAGTCAAATAGAATTACCAGAAAGCTCCTGCACAGCAAAGGAAACAACAGAGTGAAGAGATAACCTGCAGAATGGAAGAAAATATTTGTAAACTATGCATCTGACTAGGAGTTAATATACAAAATATAAAAGGAACTCAAATTCCAACAGCAATAATAAAAATCCAATTTAAAAATGGAAAAAAGATCTGAACGGACATTTCTCAAAAGAGAACATAGAAATGGTCAACAGGTATATGAAAAAATGCTAAGCACTGCTAATCATCAGGGAAATGCAAATCAAAACCTTAATATCACCTCATGCCAGTTAGAATGGCTATTATTTAAAAATGTAATAAATGCTGTTAAGGATGTGGAAAAAGAAAACTGTTTCTGGGAGTGTAAATTAATACAACCATTATTAACAAGAGTATGGAGGCTCCTCAAAAAATTAAAAATAGAAGTACCATATGATCCAGCCATCCCACTACTGGGTATATATCCAAATGAAATGAAATCAGCATGTTGAAGAGATATCTGCATGCCCATGTTTACTTCAACACTATTCACAATAGCCAAGATATAGAACCAATCTAAGTGTCCATTGGTGGGAGAATGGATTAAAAAGATATGGTATATATACACAGTGGTGTACTACTCAGCCATAAGAAAGAATGAAATGACATTATTTTCAACAACATGGATGAATCTAGATGACGTTATGTAAAGTAAAATAAGCACAGAAGGACAAATACTGCATGATCTTGCTCATGTGAAATCTAAAAAAAGCTGATATCGTAGAAGTGGAGAGTAGAATAGCAGTTTCCAGAGGTTGGGGAGGGTAGTGAAGAGCAGGGTGAGGAAGAGGTTGGTCAAGGTGGACAAAGTTACAGTTAGGCAGGAGAAATAAGTTCTGGTGTTCTATTGCACAGTAAGGTGACTATAGTTAATAATGTATTATATATTTCAAAATAAGTAGAAAAGAGGATTTGAATGCTCCCATCACCAAGAAACGATAAGTGTTTGAGGTGATGTATATTCTAATTACCCTGATTTGATTATTACATAATGTATACGTATATCAAAACATCACACTGTCTTCCATATATGAGTACAATTATTATGTGTCAATTAAAAACAAAATAAAACTTTAAAAATTAAATTTAAAAAAATCTAACTTCAGTGATCTTTATAGCAGTTAATCTTACAAATTATTCTAGTAAGGTAATTAGTAAAGTTTTGTCCTAGATGAGTAGAAGGGGAATGTTAATTTATAAAAAATTTATTGTGGGTATGTATTCTAGTAAATTTTGATTGGTATTATTAGTAAGATTGATTGACATGTGGGCCGGCCCGGTGGCACACTGCTACAGTGCGCCGCTTGGGAGCGCAGCGGCGCTCCCGCCGAGGGTTCGGATCCCATATACAGACCGGTTCCCGCTCACTGGCTGAGCGAGGTGCGGGCGCGACACTGAGGGTTGCGATCCCGTTGCCGGTCCCGGTCCGGTTGCGATCCATTGCCGGACACGAAAAAAGACAAAAAGGAATAAAAAAAAACAAAAAATTGATTGACATGTGAAGACAGAATCACGGGTACCTATTGAGGAAAACAACAACCAACCTTGGAAGTAAACTTCTCTAACCCTGTAAGGTCACTATTGCAAATCAAATACTCGGCACTTTACGAGTATGTTTAATTATTGATGTCTTCCTTCTGCAGTAACTGTGGAAAGCACAAGTGATTTTGACATATCCTCATATTTTACAAACTACTAAAAGGCTGTATAATACACCTGTAGTTCAATTTGTGGGTGTTTCAGTCTTAGGGGAAAAAATAGGGGCAATATTAAGCTTTTGAGTTGATCACCTGTGTTTACAGTGAGTGATGCAAATGATTTAAAAATCCAGCTGGTTATTAAAAAAAAAACGACTTATTTTTGCTTTGAATTTGCTGTGAGAATTGGTGAATTGATGAAAGAGATCGACTTCATAATGTCCTATTTTTTTCATCAGTCTATGAACTTAAAGTAAGCAAAACATCTTTGAGCAACTAGAATAGCTGACAGCAAAGTCCAGTGATTTATGTCATTTACTCAGAGTCTGTTGATTTAAATTGGTTATTTTGTTTTATCATAAGATTTGTTGTTTGGTTCTGACACATTGAGCTAGGAAACCTTGAGCAACTTACAGAACCTCTCCAAGACTCAGTTTTCTCATCTGTAAAATGGGATATTGAAAATGATTTGCACCCAGATCTTGGTTTCTAACACCATTCTCTAATAAAAGGAACTGAGTTCCCTGGAGAAATGGCTGATTCTGGGACCAGGGTAGGAACTATACAAGATGAGCCTGGAGCATCTTGTAGAGCCAGAAAATAAAGAAGTGCTCAAAAAGCAGTATGGTGGGGATATGTCAAAGGGACTTGGGAACCAACTGAAAGAACCTCCAGTGGCCAAAGCTGGAATGATTTGTGCAACAAAATAAATAACATAGTATTGGACTATATCCCAAAGTATAAAATATGTATCCATAGGTCCATTCTGACATGAATGAGTGAGTGAATGAATAGGAGCCACTAGACAAATGTCCTGTTATCTAGATAACCCCTCTCAAAGAGGTGGGGCATAACTCCCTACTCCTTAAGTGGGAGCTGTGCATTGAATTAGAAAATCATAGTGACTTTCTTCTAAAAAATAGTGAAGAAAGCTGACATACACATTATCCTAGCCAGGTAATCCAGCTCACATCAGTAGTGTTAAGTAATGTTGATAGTATGTGCCTCTATTAGTCAGTTTTCTGTTGCAGATCACAGAATACCTGAAACTGAGTAACGTAGTAAGAAAAGTTTATTTCTTACATTTTTGGAGGTCAGGAAGTCCAAGGTCCAGGGGGCACATCTGGTGAGAGTATCACATAAAGAGGGCTGGGCACGAGCACTTCAACATGCTCACGTGCTCTCTAAAGCTCCTAGTGCCACTCCTGTGATAACCACTTATTCATTAACCTGTTAATTCATTAATGGATTAATCCATTCATGAGCACATAGCCATCATGGTTCAATCACCTCTTTAAGGCCCCACCTTTCAGCACTGCTACGTTGGGAATCAAGGTCCCACATGAGCTTTGGAGGGGATGAACATTCAGACCATAGCAGTGCACCTGTTATGATCTGATCTAAATGGCACTTTATCTCTATGGTCTTTCTCCCCAAAACCATAAGCCCAGTCTAATAATGAAAAAAAAAACAAACAAACAAAATTCTTGACCAGTACTCTCAAAACTTTATTATTTGAAAAATCTGCTATGTGGAAGACTTCATTCCTTTTCTAGTTCTACTTTTTGTTTTTTAAAAAATTTTTCACTCTACTCTTATCTTACCTTTTTTTTTTTTTTTTTTTTTTTTT
>NW_007730530.1:81349-95618 GCF_000696425.1 Galeopterus variegatus
TTGGAAGACTTCATTCCTTTTTTTTTTTTCTTTTTTTTTTTTTAAAAAATTTTTCCCCTCCCCTTTTTTTTCCCTTTTTTTTTTTTTTTTTTTTTTTTGTCCTTTTTCGTGACCAGTAAGGGGATCGCAACCCTTGGCTTGGTGTCGCCTGCACCGCGCTCAGCCAGTGAGCACACCGGCCATCCCTATATAGGATCCGAACCTGCAGCAGGAGCGCCGTTGCGCTCCCAGCACCTCACTCTCCCGAGTGAGCCACGGGGTCGGCCCTTATCTTAATTTTTAAAAATGGCAGCCCTCACATAAATTTCATTCCACAGCAAGGTTGCTCATGCAGCATGGCATCGTTCCTTACAAACCCTGCTCTCTAATCCCAGAATATAACAGATGCCTTTTCCTTTCCTAATTAGTTTTCCCCACATTTATTTGATGACCCCTGCTTCATTCCTTCTTCCTCTCTTAGCAATGTGCCACTTAAATCTTTTAGTGTGAAAATAGAAGCTATTTACAATATACCTGAAAAAGAAGTCACCTCAAATTTAAGGAAGTACCCCCCTTCCCAGTAAGAAAAATCTTTAAAATTTCAGGTTAATATCAATATGTAAGCTATAAGGGATGTACATGAAATAAATAAATCCCTTCTTATGATATTTATTCCAATTTATTACATACCTTTAAAATGACTTGAAATGTTTTAATTTATAAATTCCTCATTTTCCTACTCACATATCATTAATCAATTTTATTCAGACTCATGACTTATTAGCATTAGTTACTTTGTCTTCCTGAGAGCCATTTTTTTGAGTTATCTAGCAGTTTTCCAGAGCCCATAATATTATATCTAAGTTGTTTGTGCAACAGCACTTTTTGAATCCATGTGTGACTGGAAATTTTATCACAAGCCAGATTCCCATTTAAATACAGTAGAGCAGTAGTTTTTTTAATTGTATCTCTAGGTTATATGATTGCCATAACTTAACCACTTACCATATTTCTTTTTAAATTCATTCATCTTTAAAAAACTTTTTCACAATATCCAACACCTACAGATGTTCAGTCCTGCCCCCAGAATGTTTATTAAATTGATATTAAATTTTTTTTTTTCCTTTTTGTCTTTTTTCGTGACCGGTAACGGGATCGCAACCCTCGGTGTCGCACCCGTACCGCGACCAGCAATGGGATCGCAACCCTCAGTGTCGCGCCCGCACCGCACTCAACCAGTGAGCGGACCGGTCTCTATATGGGATCCGAACCCTTGGCGGGAGCGCCGCTGCACTCCCAAGCACTGCACTCTACCGAGTGCGCCACCGGGCCGGCCCCGATATTAAAATTTTGCTTCCTTTTTTATGATTCTGTCAGGTGATCTTTTTAAGCATTCATATATACCATTAATTGAGCTTGTTTCAGGCTAAAATGTCTTTCCAAAATACTACTTTGTTGTTGGAAATAAAGAAATCAAGAGAGTGCCCATAATTTAAGGAACTTTGTAAAGACTCAGTTATAAGGTGACTTCCTCTTTTCTGAAGAAAATTTTGACTGCCTCTCTTTATATATGAATATATGAGATTAGTTTAGAACATTTGTGGAAAAATAGAATTAAAAGAGAATATGGATCTTTTCATGAACTTTTTGAAGTACCCTCAAATATGGGAATAAAGGAAGGTATTTGTAAATAGGAGAGGCCTTACATTTAGTAAATGTAAATTAAGTTTAATGCAATAAATTCTCTACAGTAGTGGTTTTTAAGCTTTCATGTGCATTACCTGAAGGGCTTGTTAAAATGCGGATTGCCTACCTTAGTTTTTGATTAGTGGGTCTGGGGTGAGGCCAGAGAATCTGCATTTCTCAGAAATTCCAGATGATACTGATGTTGCAGTCAGGGAACTCCAGCTTGAAAAACACTGCTCTACAAAGTAGTTAAAATCATATAGAGCAATTGTTTGTCTCCTTTTACTTCATAGGTATCCCAACTTATTGTATAAACGCAATGTTCTGATTTCAGAAGACAACGGATCCAAGACTGCAAAAGCAGTTCTCTGTTGCATTAAATGTTTTTTTAATGACAAATAGGTTTCTTTTACATTGAAAGGAATATAGTCAGTAAATCCATTCATTTAAGCGACCATAAACCTAGGAATCACTTCAGATTATTAGAGTGAAGTTACTAACCTAAAAATTATTATAAAATGCAAGTATTTATTATCATTAGTATTTTCACTAAAAAGTTATTTTCCTTATCAAATGAAAATTTAGAAATAGGAACAAAAAAACTTAGAAACAGTACATTGCTTTTGAAATAAGCTGTATTGTGGTATTTAGGATCTAAATCCATCTAAATATGTGAAACGTAAGAGTTGGGCTCTGATTTTGTTGGGTTTAAACTTCTCTAAGATAAATGAATAATCAGCCCTGCCACAGGAAGGACATTTTAAGATTAATAAATATTAGCCAATTATCTAGTTTTATTATAAAATAATAGATACATTGAGAATTAATTGGGAGTGTAATCAGTAATATCAGCTTGTTATCAAAAATGTATTTGAGAAATTAAATGTAAATTGTATTTACCTGAGAGGTAGAAAGCTCCTGCAGGACATTCTTTATAATTGTATTGAAGCTTTGGTCGGGCTTGAACAGTTTTAAAAACAACAAAAACCTTCCATTGCTATTACTTCTGCTGCTTATATTTCGAAAAGGAATGGACTAGTCAGTTGCCATGCAAGTATTTCACCTGTTAATACCTCTTTTGGACAAAAGAAAGAGATCATAAGTACAAAGCTTTTTTCCCCCAGAATTCTTTTATTGTTTTTGTTGTTGTTAAATATATAGATTTAAATACCTTTTTCAGAAAAAATATCAGAAGAATAAAATAATCGTAGAAACAAAAATTGGCATCAAAGTAATTGCAGTGAGTGGATAGTTCAGTTTTAGAAGAAAATAGAATACTTAAGTACTCATGAAAAAACCATAGTGTAAAATTTTTCTTAGAAACACATGTCTGCTTATTCAAAGTGCAAAGAATATACTTTTAAAAATACAGATTTTTTAATTGGTCACAATGTTTTCTTTAATGAGTGATCCATTATGCAGCAGATATTCTTGAATTTTTTTTTTTTCTTTGGGGTCAAAGAATTCTTTATTCCCCTTAAACTGAGAGGAAGTAACACCAGCTGTTAAACAGGTTTTTAGGTGATTGCTTGGATTTTTAAAAAATTTTTATTGTACATATTTATGAGGTACAGTGTGTTATTTTGATACATGTATGTAGTGTGTGAAATTCAAATCAGGTAATTAGCATATCCATCATCACAAACATTTATCATTTCCTTTTATTGAGAACAGTTGAACTCCTGTCTTCTAGCCATTTGGAAACATACAATAAATTATAGACATCTAGTACTACTATAGACCACTAGAAATTATTCTTCTATCTAGACTTGATTTTGTATCCATTAACCAGTCTCTCTTTATTCATGCCCTCCCTCTCTAGACTGCCCAGCATTTAGTAACCACCGTTCTACTACTTCTATAGAAAGCTCAACTTTTTTTAGCTCCCACATGTGAAGGAGAATGTGCAGTATTTATCTTTCTGTGACTGACTAATTTCACTTAATATAATGACTTCCGGGCTCATCCATGTTGCTGTGAATGACAGGATCTCCAGAATTCTTTTAGAATAGCAAAAAGCTGGAAGCAACCTGAGATGTCTAACAACAGGGGAAAATGTCATTAGATTACAGCATAGCTATTGACTGAAAACTATTTGATCATTTAAAATGTTCATTACAAAGATTACAAATGTTCATTACAAAGAACGATAGGTAAATTCTTAAGATATAATGAGAACAGGATATAGAATTATGTATTAAGATATAAATGCATATTGGGAAAGGCAGGAAGGACAATTCAAAAATAAATATAGTAATTTTGTTAGGGTAGTGAGTCAATTAATGATTTTTTTCCTTATATCTCTATCGTATGTGTTTGTCGCATTTCTTCATTTTTTTTTTGTAATGAACTAGATTATATCAAATTCTGTTTAGGAAGCTAGAGCAATTCTTGATTGAGATTGGATCCACCCTGCAGATACTTCTATCAGGTCATGTAACTTTTAGAAATGATGCCAGAAATCCCCTTTGCCCTCTCCCAAATAATTAATGTTCCATTGTTAATTTACGAACTTCTTTTTCTGCTTATTTTGACATTATGAAAATACATTCTTGATGTGTGTATAAGACGTTTATAAGAATTATATATACCACTGTTTGGGGTTTTGGCTTTTTTTATTATTCTTGGAAATTCACTTCACAATAAGGTTATATTAAAAACCATGCAGACTGTTTGTACAGAAGGATAAAGTAATTTAAAAAAAATTTTTTTTTTACAGGAAAGAGCTGATCCTTGCTGGCACTTTAAATCCAATTAAGGACTTACATCTGGGAAAACTGGCCTTAACTAAGTTTCCGAAGAGTCCAGAAACATGGATTCACAGGTGTGTTTAATTTACAACATGGTACTCTTACTTAGGATCCAGAATGGCTGGAAAAAGAGACATAGCATGTGAGGCAGGGTCACATTTTGGTTCAGAGCATGAATTCTAAAGTCAAGTTACCTACGTTTAAATCTAGGGGTTATCACCCAGTATCTGAGCATTCATAGGAAATTGTTTAATCTCTTCAAGCCTCAGTTTTCTCATTTGTGAAGTGGGAATAAAAATTACACCAATCTCATAGAGTTAATGGTTGAGTTTATTTGAGATAATACATGTAAACAACTACCACAGTGGCTGGTACATATTAAATACTCAGTAAATATTATCTGTTGTTATTAGCTATCTGAAGCAGTTGTGGAGATGGCCTTTAGATACTCGACTATAGTGAACAACTGGGATTTTTAAATGCATTTCGTTGTTTTCCTGGTAAAGATGGTGGTGGTGATGGTTGTTAACTTACAGAGGAAGCTAAGGACAGCTGAAGTGAATGGTGTCTAGGCTGAGCTAAAGTTGCTAAGACCATAAATGCAAAGAACACTTTCAGGTAAAAAGCCTGAGACAGATAATCAGGATGCACATAGGACTCTTAAAACCCTGGCTGTCTAGAAGCATATTCCTCTTGGACCCCATGTAACTACTCTTATTTGACCAAAATGGGATCGTGTGGGCTTGCTGGTCAGGGACAGTGGAGAAGTTACTTTGAAGAAGTCTGTTTGTGGTTTATTAAGCCACTCAAATTTGTCTTAAATCCTGGGCATTTTTAGTATCTTATGTCAGTTTCAAGGTGTCTTAGCTGTAATCTTGTCTTTGCCCAGCATTGCATATCAGCTCCTGCCAAACCACATAGTCACTTGTATACTTGTATTTTCTTCCTTACTAGAAATTTGAATAGTAGGTGTCAGAGAGGTATATGATTGTGTGTATGGATTTTAGAAATAAGTGGTGACAGGAGAAGGTAGTATTAAATATGTGTCCATTTATTGGCTTGTTTAATTCTTTTTATAAAGCAATATTTTGTTAAATAAAATCTTCTATTATTTAAAAATGACAAAATGAGTGTTCTTACTCAATTTCCTATTTGGTTGAAAAATTTTAGTCTAAAAGACTTTCTATGAGGAAATATATGTAGAAACTAAAGACATTAAGTAGTTAGAAACATTTTGTTAGTGCTTTTGATTTAAACATATGCTAATGCAAATCTTAAATAGACAAAGGGAAAAATCTGGAAAAACACATTTTAAAACCTCCTTGATAGTTTAACTAATTACATGTATTTCTTTCCAGATTTTATGTTGTAATATAGAAATTCTGCTTAATGAAAGCTGTCAAAATGCAGCTTCTTGTTTACAAACAAAACTATGACTTCTCTTCTAATATTTACCAGCCATTGATTAATACCCCCTCATCACCACACACACACACACACAAGCACAAAGACCAGTTGCTTTTACATTTGCTGGCCAAATGGAGTTTTTTGGAGTTGTCAGTTTGGAATTGATGACATTCTCTTTTTGACAGATCTTAAAGTTTTAGAAAGATTTTTCTTTCTCATTTGTCCTTTTTCCCCCCTTCATCCATGCTGCTGAATTTAATTATCTTCAAAAACAACAAAATGACAACCCCTCCCCACTTTGCAAAAAACTGGGCTTGTAGACAGGTATTATTTTGCATTGTCTGTGAACAGAAATTAAATTAAAAAACAAAGAAAACTGGTTATTTTCCTCTCTAGTTCATGTTCTTTCTTCATTCTCTTTCCCACATGCTACCTTAACAGGCGATGGGTGCTACAACAGCTAATTCAGGAAATCTCCTTGCCTTCCTTTGTGATGAAAGGAAACTTGGGTACAATTCCTGTAGAAAGGACACAGCAACTAATACAAGAAGAGATGGAGGTCTGTGGTGAAGCAGCAGGGAGATACCCAAGCAACTATAATGCCTGGTCCCATCGCATCTGGGTTTTACAACACATGGCCAAGCTAGATATCAAGGTAGGGGTATTATTCAGTCTCCCTTGGCAGACTGCCTGTCTGCCCTTAAAATCTGCTAGTAGTTCATCCTCAGAAGAGCTTTAAAGAAGTAAAGTAGAGGAACTAATGATCCTGCAGCCCAAGAGGATCATGACAGCTGATACCTCTAGGGAAACCTTAGCAATTAAAAAAAAGTTTACATTCCCCACCAGTGCAGTTTTTGGCACTCTTAAGGCTGGTGCATTCATAGAACAAAGGCAGGTTTAAGTAGTCAAGGAAGACTGATTATAATTCATTTTGCCCTGAAACAGAAAAGGATTATTAAGCCTTATAGTATTAGAATTATTGTTTCTTGGTAGTCTGGTTATGTGACTTAGTGTCCTGAATCAGCTAGCTGTCTTTTCAGTTTCCTCTCCTGGAAGTGGGGCAGGGACAGAAGATCTCACCCAGATGTTTCCAAACTTGGCTGAGTGTATAAGTTACTGTGGGATTCCCAAGTCTCACTCTAGGCCTACTAAATCAGAATGAGGATGAGATCCAGAGATTAGGATTTTCCACAGCCTCGGGGGTTTATTTGGATGCAGAGCCAAGTTGGAAACTCTCTCAGCCTAATTGGTTTAGTTTAGAAATGAGATGGAGGCTTCCACAGAATTTTAATGGCTTAGATTTATCCACAGCTTGACCACTTATTATTCATCAGTGTGTGAGCCAGGTATCCCATGTGCTCCTTCTTATATACTACAGTGTCTCAATTTTTTCTTCTCTTCTTTTGGTATCACAGTGCCATAAGAGTATAGAGGTGTCTTCTAAAAATCTTCTCAGGCTTGGAGACAATGAAAAGAAGTGAAGTTGAAGTTTAAAGTGCCCCAGGTGGTGCTTTCAGATTAATGGGGGAAGCGTTTTATAATTTTAGCTTACTTCCTTCTTCTTACATCTCCCTTCCCAGATTCCCTCTCCCCTCTTTGTTTCCTTGCTTGAGATTCCTCTAGTGTTGTGAGGCTGCCACATAGAAAAGGAACCAGGATACCCAGTTGAGAATTTAAAAGGGGGTCTTTATTGGCCAGCCAGCGACTGTCCCTCCAAGAAAGTCTCGGAAGAGAACAGTCCTGACTTAAAGTTTAGAGGGTTTTTTAAAAGGCACATTTTTACATTAGTCACACAGTTAAAATTATCAAGTAGTCACACACTTATAGTTGTCATATTGTCACACACAGACACACATACCCTCCTGGCGTGAGGAGGGGGTTTGGTGAGGCCTAGTGCAAGCTGATAACAGAAGCTGAAACAAGCCAGTTAATCACTCAGGGGCAGCTTGGGTGGGGAACAGCAAACAAAATTCAAACTTCTCTAAGTGCAGGCTAATATTTAGCTTTTAACTTCTATCAAGGGGGCTGAAGAGCTGAGGGGATTTTTAAACAATAACATTTTTAAGCAATTCAAACACTATTTAAACTTAATCAATCTGTCTTGTCACACAGTAAGCAGTTTCACAGAAGCGAATTGCGTATGTTATAAAAGTGGGGGTCACCCTATCTCATTAGGACAAATAGGAGAGTTTTTACTTCCAGGGGATTTTAAGCCCACAATTCTGGAAGAGTAGCCTTTTCCTTTCCAGTTTATGTGCCTAATCAAGTAGAAAGAACAATGGTTTAGAATCACATCGACCTGGGTTCAGATTCCAGCCCTACTAGCTTGTGTGGAAAGTAAGACTTTAATATTTTCATTTATAAAATAGGGACTCTACTGCCTACCTCAGCGGATTATTGTGAGAGTTATTTGAGTTAATATGAAGTACTGGGCACCTAATATAGGCTCACTAAATTTTAGTTCCTTTCTCTGCTCCCCCATAGGTAGAGAAGTTAGGTGAAATTATCTACCAGTTTGCTTGGTCAACTCAGTGTAATTTATTTATGAAAAAGTACTGCAACCCTATCATTGCTAGCCAGAGTCCTGTATACTGGGTGTGGCAGTAAAGACAAAGAGCTTGCTCTAAACAAATTGAAAATTTGGTTGAGGAAGCAGACCAGCAGTTACAGAGCAGAGTGACACTTGCAGGAAGTGAAGGAAGCTCAGGCCACAGTGGGAGTGCAAAGAAATGGTTCTTTATCCACACTGGACTCATTGAAAATGGTTACCAGAGGGAGCTGCGATAACATAGTCTGAGTCTGGAGAAGTGACTACAAGTTATCTGGTGTGTTATCAGGTATGTGGAGTGCTTTAGAGCCAGTCATCTCAAGTCCACAACTTGATAGTGTGTGGGAGATGGGGAGGGTTGGCCATAAAAAGGATGGCAGAGTTCAGGTAAGCTGAGAGGTCTTTGTCAACTTTCCTGCCGTGATGTGGATTTTCAAGTGACATTCCCATGAAATCAGGCATGAAAGGCCAAGCCTGGTTATTTGAGATCATCTTATGTGAAAGATGACAACTCATTAATGGTGTGTTGGCTCAGCTGCCTGGGTGCACTGCTGGGCTCACCTGTTGTCAGCCTTCCTTGACCTGCCAAAGGGGGAACTCACTTTTCTTCCTGTCACTACCATCACTGAAGGATCTCTCACACTATAGTTTTCAGTGAAGAGTGCTAAATTTGCAAAATCTCCTTTTTATTGTTATAAGCCACTGGGCCCAGCTAGTAGAACATGTTCTACTGTGCTTTGTGTATTAGAGGAAGTAATCACAAAAATACCAGTAGTGTAGGGGGCCGGCCCGGTGGCGCACTGGATAGTGCGCCGCTTGGGAAGCGCGGCAGCGCTCCCAGGTGGCAGATGGGGGAGCAGAGCAAAACAGCAGTTACACACATGCACCTGTGTGTGCAAGAGCAGAAAACAGCAGTTGCACACATAGATGTGTGTGTGAAAAGAAAGAAGAAAGAAGATAGATAGAGATAGACTGATTTTCCTAGAAATACCTACTTCTTTTGAAGCCGATAAGCAAACCAGTTGCTTAAAAACCATTTACTCCTTATAAGTGATGTATTAAAATAACCTTGCATCATAAATTGACAACTTCTTCCCAATGCCCATGAGAATAAGATTAAGGATTTTAAACCTACGTGGGCAACTGAGCTTTGCAGATATCCAAAGGCGGTTTATAAACCGACACCAAATGAGGAAGGTAACAGACCCCGTGCTGGGTTTGACACCTGGTAGGCAATCAACCAAGACGGTTCCCTTTGCCCTTCATTGAAAACAAGTCAAGATGATATTTATGTCTGCATAAAATGTTTTGCATGATCCTAAAAGCCTTTTCTTTCTTTGCATCAGTGGAGTGTCGTAGAAATAAAATAAGTTTTACAGTCAAACAGATATGGGTCTGAATTTCAGCTCTGTCCTCACTAGTAGTGTAACCTTATGCAAATTGGTTGGCATCTCTGAATCCCAGGTTCCTGTATGTAAAATGAGATTTAAAATCTAACTATGAAAATCAGCTATCCACTGTGAGGCTTGGAGATAATTTAGGTAAGCCACACAGGTCCTGCTGCTTTTTACAATGCTCCAGGTGTTATTGTACACATAGGGGACACTGAGATGAAGCACAGAGACTAGCTCATTGCTCTTAGGAGGTTGTATATGGGTAATCAGGTGTTCAATAGATGATAGAATTTGTTAATATATGCAAAACACGACTGTAGAGTGCTAATAATAATAAAAATACCAGTAGTGTAGAGCAACTTCAAAGTACATAAAAAATGAGCTGGCATTTTTTTACTTAGAAAATTGAAAAGGATTTTTTAAAGTGCTGTTATCTGGTATCAGGGTATAAAAATGAGCATTGTAGAAACTGTTACAGTCTTACTGAAGGGCAGCAACATGGCAGCATTTATCAGACTTTTAAAAAAGGGGGTGGTGGTGTTATTTTTAATCGAACAGTTCTCCTTCCAGGAATTTATCCTAAAGAAATAATGGTGCATCTCCATTTAGTGGTCATACAGACCTAATTTGAATCCTGGCTCTATCACTAATTTGCTGTGTAGCCTTGAAGAAGTTCCTTAGCCTCTCTGACCTTTTCCTCATCTGTAAAGTGGGGATGATGATAATTCCTGTCTCATCAAGTGATACAAATTGAATGGGAGGGTCCACATAAAGTAGCTATCACTGTGCTCTTACTAAGTATTCGGTAAACACTGGCCATTATATTAAATCTGAAAGTTTGATGTATAAAAGTAGCATCTATAATAGTGAAAAACTAGAAAGAATCTCACCTTCCAATAGTGAGGGATTAGTTGCATTACAGTCCATCACAAACTGGGATATTTGTTGTGACCAAAAATTACATTTAAGAAGATTATTTAAAGAAAAATATTTACAGTAGGTTAAGGATATAAAATTAAATGTGCAGTGGACCTAACATAATTTTTAATATATTTATTAGCATTGAATGAGACAACAGAGTCTTCAAAGTGTTTGGAACGGTATTTGGCACATAGTAAGTGCTCAGTAGATATTTGTACATACATGCACACACAGTGTTGTTATAGATATTTTTTGTTGTATTTTGTTTAGTAAGCATGTAATAGTTTTCTAGTCATAAAAATAGAAGCTAGAGAACAAAGAATGGTTAATGGTGCTTTGGGGTGGAATTATGAGGCTAATTTTCTGTTTTATGTTCCCTATGATGTTTGCATGTTTAAATGAACATATATATATTTAGGTGAGTTTTAAAATATTCTCACTTGTGAGGGTAGGGTGGGAGAAAAACTCATAGTTGAGCAGAGTTTATTACTACTAGCCAATTAAGAGTTGATATGGTGTCACAAAGGAACATTTCTCCAAAAAAGGTTTACAAATGACCAGTAAGGAAATGAAAAGATACCCAGCATCATTAGCCATTAGAGAAGTGCAGATCAAAACCACAGTGAGTGAGATACCACTTCACACCAATTAGGATGGCTAAAATAAAAAGACAGACAATCACAGGTGTTGATGAGGATGTGGAGAAATTGGAACCCTTAGATATGGCTGGTAGAAATGTAAAATAGTGAGCTGTGGAAAACAGTTTGGTATTTCCTCAAAAAATTAAACAGAATTTTCATGTCTGGGGGAAAAAAAACTAGTTAATAACAATATATTGTATTCTTGGGGAAAAAGAATTACCATATATGAATCTGCAATTGCACTCCTAGGTATTATATACCCAGGAGAATTGAAAATAATGTCTATACCAAAATTTGTATGAGAATGTTTATAGCCAAGTTATTCATAATAGCCAAAAAATGGTAACAACTGTCCATCATCTGAGGAATAGAAAACAAAGTGTGCTATATGTAGACAGTGGAATTTCGGCTATAAAAAAGGAATGAAGTACTGATACATGCTATAACATGGATGAATCATGAATCTTGAAAACGTTATGATGATTGAGAGCAGCCAGATTTAAAAGGCCCCATGTGTGTATTGTATGATCTCATTTAAATGACATGTTCAGAATATGCAAAGCAAATTAATGGGTGCCAGAGGCTGGGGAGGAAGAAGTGAGGAGTGACTCCTAATAGAAATGGGGTTATTTGGGCGATGATGAAAATGTTTGAAATTAGATAACATTGATGGCTTCACAGCTCTATGGATATACTAAAAACCACTGATTTATTTTTTAACATCAAAAATTGATTCTAAATTTTATTAGAAAGATTAAAGTTTCAAAGAACAGCTAAGAAATTCTTGGGAAAAAATTAAGGAACATTATACTTTATTTAAATGTCTATTAAGACAGAGTAATTAAAATTATTGTACTTTTTCAAAAATAAACTCAGTAATGGAAGAGAATATAAAGACCATAAACAAATAATAATACATAATTTGTACAGATTTCATTAAAGATGAATATGGCATTTTACATAATTAGAAAAAGAATTGTTTGTTCAATTTGTGATGTGGGTAGAATTGATTGACTTTGTAGAAAATTATTAAGTTAGGTTTTTTTATATCATATATCAAACTGAAATCTAAGTGGAATAAAAACCTATATGAAGAAAAAAGAGACCCGGAGGACATTGTGCTAGCCAGGCACAGAAAGACAAATATTTTATGATCTTACTTATATGTGAAGTCTAGAAAAGTTGAACTCAAAGAAGTAGAGAATAGAACAGTGGCTTCAACAGTAGGGGTTGGGGTGGGGAATGGTGAGTTGATGGTCAGAGGGTACAAAGTTTGAGATAGGAAGAATAAGTTCTAGAAATCTATTGTACAGCATGGTGATTATAGTTAATAATAATGTATTATATGCTTAAAAATTGCTAAAAGAGTAGATCTTAAATGTTCTCACCACAAAAAAGAAAATAACTTGAGGTGATGGATATGTTAATTAGCTTGGTTGTGGTAATCATTTCACAATGTATACATAAAAACATCATGTTGTACACCATAAATATATACAATTTTTGTATTTTATGCTTGGATACACCTGGGGGGAAAATAATTTAAAAAATCAAATTGTGGTAATGTATTGAGAAAAATATTTACAACATATATGACAGAGACTAATACCTTTAATATATAAAAATCTCATACAACCCCATAAGAAAAATGACTATCACAAATATTAAATTAGACAATTTATAGAAGAATTAAGCAAAATAAGTAATTCATAAATGAAGAAACAAAGGAAAACTAAGTATATAAGAAAAAGATGTTTAGTCTTAGTGATAAATATGAATTAAAATGAAACATTTTTCACTTATTAAATTAGTGAAGATTAAAGTATTGACGAGGAATTTAGGAAGAAGGCATTAACACATACTTCTGATAGGAATATAAATTGAACAGCCTTTCTTATTAGAATAAAAATACTTTGACAGTATATTTCAAGAACCTTGTAAAGATTTTATCTTTGGTCCAGCAAGTGTACGTCTAGAAATTTCTTCTAAATAAATAATTAGATAGGTACCTAGATACATATAAAAAGGGTGTTACTTATATAAGAGTAGAACCAATTAGGGGAATGATTAAATTTTGATCTTTAAAATGAACTATTATGCAAGAGTTAAAAATTGTTATAAAGTAGTCTTTAATGCCATAGGAATATGTTTGTTTGTTTATTTTTTGCGGCTGGCTGTTATGGGGGGTGAGGGATCCAAACTAGTGACCTTGGTGTTATAAGGCTGCACTCCAACCAACTGAACTAACTGGCCAGCTCCTGTTTATAATTTAAGTAGAATAAAATTAGTACGAAAGAATATCCCAAATTTGTGTTAAAAATTAATTCTGTGTATGTGCATGCATAGAAAAAAAACTGAAAGATTGGTTATATACCAGTGTGTTAAGAGCATGGCCAATAGGATAATGGATGATTTTTGTTTGCTATTTTATATTGTTTTATGTTGTTATAATTTTCTACTACTTTGTATCACTTTTATAATCAGAAGAAAAACCAAATGTTATTTTTAAAAATTTGCAAGACTGGTGATGTGTATTATCAGTGGTCTTTATTTTAAACCTGTTACCTCTCTGTTTCATGGCCTTGCTTCTGTGGCTTTTTTATAGCATATTTATTCACTCATTCATTTTTTATATGGAAAATGGAAAAGAATATGGACATTTAAGATATATCATATAGAGGTCATTCATTCTGTCAGTTCCTTATATTTAAACCATGTCTTTATATAGTGTCTTTAAGATCGCTTAGGGCCGGCCCGGTGGCGCACTGCTACAGTGCGCCACTTGGGAAGTGCGGCTGCGCTCCCGCCGAGGGTTCGGATCCCACATGCAGACCAGTTCCCGCTCACTGGCTGAGCGTGGTGCGGGCACAACACCGAGGGTTGCGATCCATTGCCAGGCACGAAAAAAAAGACAAAAAGACAAAAAAAAAAAAAAAAAAAAAC
>NW_007730530.1:95821-106398 GCF_000696425.1 Galeopterus variegatus
CCTGGCAAGATTCCTAGCGCAGCCCTGCTGTGCGAGGGGCGGGGGCTACCCCCTGGGGTCCCGTCCCGTTGCCGGTCCCGGTCCGGTGCGGGCGTGACACTGAGGGTTGCGATCCATTGCCAGGCACGAAAAAAAAGACAAAAAGACAAAAAAAAAAAAAAAAAAAAGATCGCTTAAAAGTAATTGCTTTTTTTTTAAATAATCATTGCTTTTATCTATGTACCTTTTTATTCTAATAAGAAAATAACCTTTGGGCCGGCCTGGTGGCGCACTGGAGAGTGCGCCGCTTGGGAGCGCGGCGGCGCTCCCGCCAAGGGTTCGGATCCCATGTGGAGACCAGTTCCCGCTCACTGGCTGAGCGTGGTGCGGGCACAACACCGAGGGTTGCGATCCCGTTACTGGTCAGCAAAAGAAAAGACAAAAAGGAAAAAAGAAAAAGAAAAGAAAGTAACCTGAAATTCTTGTCAAAATTTTCTTGTTTGGTATGTATCTTTATATGTATCTTTATATCTTAGGGAAAAGAATATAGTAGGTTTTTCTCTAAAAAGGTTTAAGAATTGTTTTTAAGAAATTAAATGGATTTTATTGAAAACCTTTTATATACATGCAATTTTTGCCTAAAAATTAAGCAATAAACTTTAATTTTTATGTGTAGAAATATTTAGTAAGAAATCATCTAAAGGTTTTTTTATGTTATATAAGTTCATTTTAAATAAGTAGAGTATTCTTTTCAATCTGTATTAAGAAGCTGTACCAAAATAAAAAAGCTGCTGTATCATAGCCTAAATGTCCTGCAGGTTAGTTCTTCAAAAATGTAATAACCTTAAGATTAATTTTTTTTTTTTCAGGTAGAAGTTCATCTGATGCTATTTTTGCTCACCTTTTAAAATCAAATGATCTAGTTTTCCATTTCTCAGAGACCCAGCTATAGCCTCTGGAATAAATTTAGTTGATTATGAATAAACTCTTTAGAACTTAAAGGAAATGTTTAAAACATTTCATTGATACAACTTGACCCTCTTGACTGAAAGTAATCTTATTCCTTTGTGTTAGTCACCTCATTCATTAAATTGCTCATTTGTCCATTCATAAAATATTTATGTATCCACTCTGATGCCAGTGGGTACAATAGGATGGAAACGTCAATTAGAATTGAATGAATATCTTAAAGCACTTGCCAAGTTTAGTGGGAATGAAGTGATGCACAAAAAATTCTTATTATGGTGGAACACTCAAGTACTATGGAGGTTCAGAAGAGGGAAAAGTTTCCTCTAGGGTAAAAAAGAAAAGGGTATAAGAAGTGAAGAGGGATCTTGGTACAGTAGAAGGCATTTGCCTGGGCCCCTTGACAAGCAAGGAAAGGGGTCATTTGGCGTTGTGCTGTCTGTGTTGTTCACTGTTGACAAGTGTATGTCTTTTTTCCTTAGCTGGTCTGAAAATCCTCTGATGGAACGTGGAAGGCCTTCAATGTACCTTTCACTGATCAAAATTCATTTATGTTTGTTACCTGTCCAAGACACTGCCACGTAATTAATTTTTTTCATAAATGCTGCTTTTTACCATTCCATTTGAAATTCTTTAGTTTGCAGGATTGGTAGCACAAAGATTTCAACAGTTTCCTGCTGAATATCATCCATTTAAAAAACCCATTTTTATTAACGTTAAATGAGTTTGGGATGAATAGTAAAAGTTATGAGCTCTTGAAAAATCCTGTTATTCATGCATCATGTTTTTGTGCTAAGTCCTTAGAATTTTAAGTAGTGAACAAAACATAGTCTCTGCTTTCATGGTATTTATAGTGACGAACACCAAGCTTATTGTTGCGCAGATAGTAAATTCAATATAGTACATATTAATTAAATTTTACAGAAAGTTTATATCAAGGTAGCCTCTGAATTTATATTTATATTTTTCCTTCTACATCAGCACTACTTGTAAATGAACACCCGAATGTTCATCATTATTTTAGAATTTGGTTTTTCTCTGTGTGTTCCAATCAGAATGTGATTAGTCAAGATTTAGGGAAAGAATGTCAAATAAATCCTTAAATTCTGTGGCTTAGGAAAAAAAAATCTCCTATCACTTTATAAGGGAAAGGGGAAACTAGCATGTATTAAGCTTCCACTAAGTGACAGCACTGTGCTAGACATTATATACAAAATATTGGTGAGAATGGCATTGTTCAAAAAACAAGGAACAAATCAAAGAAATAGAGGTATTAATGGAGAAAGAAAAACCTTTGGTAGTTTCTCGTCTCACCTCCCTTTTTTCTTCCTACAAGATTCTTGTTGATGAACTATCTTCTACTAAACATTGGGCATCCATGCATGTTTCAGACCACAGTGGATTTCACTACCGCCAGTTTTTGTTAAAGTCTTTGATTAGCCAAACTGCGATAGACAGTTCTGCATTGGAGCAAAACCCTTTGAAAAGTGAGCCTGCCCTAGTTCCTCCAAAAGATGAAGTAGCAGCAGCTTCGACAGAGAAACCAAGGATAAATCTTCCCCATCTTCTAGAAGAAGAAATTGAATTCAGCACTGACCTTATTGATTCCTACCCAGGACATGAAACTCTTTGGTGTCATAGGTAAGAGAAGGGAAAATCCACTTTCTGCATGAAACTGTGCATGTCCTTATGAGTGCTGCAAATGGTGTTACATCTGACTCCTTCCTGCTTGGGTAAATATGGGCATCTGATTGTGGAGCTTTACCTGAGTGAGTGAGAAAGGGTTTTTGTTACCATATCATCGTTGCCATCATCATTAATATGAGGTTTCTCACACAGATCTTTGCCTGTGGTTTAAGATGGTGATATTCAACCTTGACTGTGCGACAGGATAATATGTGTTACTTCCAAAATAAAACAGAAATAAGGGGGAAAAAAAACTAAAACAAAAGTTTCCGGACTCCCTCCTTGGAGATCCTAAATAAGCACATCCGAGATGGAGTGCTGACATCTGTTTTTGTTTGTTTGTTTGTTTGTTTGTTTAACTCTGGCAGATAATTTGATGCACAGTCAGGATTGAGACTATTGGTTAGACCCTGAGAGTAAGGTAAGCTTTATCATTTTTCCAACCTTGATGGTCTGCAAATTAACTTACCTTAGGTATAATCTCTTGACACATTTTGTTTATTTAAATTAAAGTGTAAGATAATTTCTTTTTGAGAGTGGGGGAAAGACTAGTAGGGAGGAGTAAAAGAGGGTTAGAAATCTGTTTACTTGAGTTTTGAGTACATTTGATAGTAAAGTAAACTTCATGTTGGAATGAAGTCCAGGATTGTGAATTCCCCTTTATTTTGGATCTTCTTCTATTTGGAGGCATCTCTGTCTTCATAAATACAGAGTCTGCTTCAGGCTGTAGGATTCTGTTTGTAAACAAAAGACTTGCCTGTGCTAAGCAGGAGGGTGGCATTTTGAAAGTTTGTATTTTTCTTTTTTTTTTTTTTTTTGTCTTTTTTACTGACCGGTAACGGGATCGCAACCCTCGGTGTTGCGCCCGCACTGCGCTCAGCCAGTGAGCGGGAACCGGTCTCCACATGGGATCCGAACCCTCGGCGGGAGCGCCGCCGCGCTCCCAAGCGGCGTACTCTCAAGTGCGCCACCGGGCCAGCCCAAAAGTTTGTATTTTTCTAAGGTTATTGAGATTTTCCTTCTTTCTCTTGTCTAGTCTTTCTTGTAGGCTATTTGAGGAAATTTGGTCAGCTTCTATTCCATGTCAAATATATTCAGAAGATAGAAGACAATTTCCCCTCTTTGGCACCTTCGTGAATAGAGAATTCTCCTTTTCTCTTAAAACCAGGATACTCTTACTCCATATTTTCAAGCGAGAAGATAGATCTTAACTTGCAGTTTATTTTGGTGTTACAGATTTTTGTTGCTGTTTTGTATTTAGGCATATTAATAGCAAGGCTCGGAAGATTTTTTAAAATTATATGTGTGTTTGAGAAATAGCTAGATTAATAGAGCAGAAGCTTTCCTTTGTTCTTTGTATAAGCATTAAAATTGGAGTTTGAGGGTAGGGTGAGGGGAGGAAAAAAGTTGGGATAACCACTATATAACACAGGAGCTGCTGACTTATTGCCACGAGGCAGTTTGTCCTTTAAGTTTTGCCTTTTTTTTTTTTTTTTCCTTTTTGTCTTTTTTCATGACCGGCAACAGATCGCAACCCTAAGTGTCACGCCCGTACCGGACCGGGCCCGGCAACGGGATCGCAACCCTCGGTGTTGCACCCGCACCTCGCTCAGCCAGTGAGCGGCCGCCGGTCTGTATGTGGGATCCGAACCCTCGGCAGGAGCGCCGCCGCACTCCCAAGCGGCGCACTGTAGCAGTGCGCCACCGGGCCGGCCCTAAGTTTTGCCTTTTAAAATGGGTGTATTGTATGCTTCCTGTTTAGTCCAGAATATGTGAGGTAAATGAACAGAATTACCTTCTAAGGGCTTTAAGTTGCTAATATGAATGATGGGATACGACTTAAAACCTATGCAGTTTAATATATTGTGCCCCTCACTGAATGAAAATTTTTGGACATTAGGCACATGGATCTTCATCTTTGACAAACAATTCCAGGTGATTCTAAGGGCAGGAAAACTCTCTTTAGAGGAAGAACAAGAATTGTGTCTTTTAACATGCTTTGCTTAGAGCATGTTAACATTCACACTGCATGTGGATGTTCAAGACTGTAGTGATAGATTTAGGAGAAAGTTTGGTCGGTTTGTAGATAATAAACTGCAGCAGATCTTTTATTCTTAAAGAAAGTATTGGATGGAGGCCATGGACAAAGCCTCTAGAAGCACCATTTAATCACCTTGTTTCTGAATCCTTGATCTTCTAGGATATCAATGGGGTTAATTTTTGTTTGGATTTGTGTTATAATTTAGAGCAGAAATTGGGCTAAGATCTGTTTTTACTTTCGTGTTAAAGTTACCAGCGAATAACAACTCCAAGTCATTGTTATCATCTCAGTAAATGCTTATTGAAAAACCTTTAGGATAGTATTCTTTCTTACAAAGAAAGTAGTAAGCCAGGAATATAAGGCTTTCTCCAAATACCCAGAGACTTCATTACCACTGTTTTTCCTCCTTCCCCCAGCTAACTCTGGGTGGGTTATGAAGTGGGCAGTGAACTCTAGTAAGCCAGGAATATAAGGCTTTCTCCAAATACCCAGAGACTTCATCACCACTGTTTTTCCTCCTTCCCCCAGCTAACTCTGGGTGGGTTATGAAGTGGGCAGTGAACTGAGTACTGTATGTTTTGAAATTATTAAATTTTTCTTGTTGCTTTTTTCTGCAAAGCTTGACTTTGTCATTTGATTTTCTTTATTTTCTTCCTCTCCCTCCTCCATCACAGGCGGCATGTTTTCTACCTTCAGCATCACTTAAATGGTAGGTATCCTCATAGCATGACCCAGTTGACACCTGGAGACAGCCCTGGGGGGACTTTGAATGACTTGCACTTCATTCCAGCAAGCCCCCAACTGTCTCAGGCAATGGAGGTGGATGGACTGAATGACTCTAGCAAGCAAGGCTATTCCCAGGAAACCAAACGCCTGAAGCGGACCCCAGCTCCAGACTCCCTAGGCCTAGAAATGGAGCACAGGTTCATTGATCAAGTGTTGTCCACTTGCCGGAATATAGAGCAAGCCAGGTTTGCCAATGCATACAGGAAATGGCTGGTTACTTTGAGTCAGTGAAACAGGTGGATTAGCCCTCCAGGGTTCCCCCTTTAGTGCAATATTGCTTTCCTTTCTTACTTACATAGTTGCATGAACTGTTTGCTGTTATTGGCTAACTGTATGTTCTTCACCTTTAGGTTAAAAGTTCGTAGTGAACTTTTTGTTGTATTTATTTTGTTAAGAACTGGCATTCCTTTGGGGATAAAATAATTGTATAGTTTCCTCCTGCTAAACAATGAGTCTTAAATTTTTTTCTTTTTAACTTCTCATTTTATATACTATACATGAGGCTTCTTCTCATTTGGTTCTGCTAATTGGTTCACACACACCTCCACCCACCTCAGTGCAATTGCTACGTAAGCAAATTCTTTATAAACTTAAAAATTTATGTAGCAGTTCAGCTTAAGAACATTAATACAAAGGCAGAATGACTTATATAATTGTTGTTTTGAAAATCAAATGGCTAGATGGATGGATATGTGAAAATACAAACCTGCATGTGGATGTGAAAACACTGCATGTGGATGTTTAAAACTAGTGATGGATTTAGGAGAAAGAGAAAGTTCTCTTTCTCTGTTCTACTCAAGTTATAGACTACCATAACCAAAGTCAGAAGTACTGGAATTTATATGAAAAAAATGCTTCAATATAATCCATCTTTAAAATGGTTATTTAAAAAAAAAAAAAAAAAACTAAGAGTTTATGTAATTGCAATACTGGAAAATTATTTTTCTTACTAGTTTTGATACATTGTTTTTATCTCAAATTTGGTATATGCCAAAACACTCAACTTAGCTCTTAGAAAATCTGTTTTTTTTCCCTAAAACCTTGGAATGCCATTTTTAGTTATTGTTACTTTTTTCCTTCTAAATTCACTCATGAAAAATGACAGAAATATACATACAAATGTATCCATAAAAATCTTTCTTTTTAAAAATTTAAGCTGTTCAGGATGCACTGGATAAACCCCCCAATTTTTTTTTTTTTTTTTTTTTGTCTTTTTGTCTTTTTCCGTGTCCGGCAACGGGATTGCAACCCTCGGTGTTGCTCCCGCGCCTCGCTCAGCCAGTGAGCGGGAACCGGTCTGTATGTGGGATCCGAACCCTCGGGCGGGAGCGCCGCCGCGCTTCCCAAGCGGCGCACTATCCAGTGCACCACCGGGCCGGCTCCTAAACCCCAAAATTTTTTGACGTGACTATTTAAAATAGTTTTGAAGATTAGTTCTTCAATCTTTGTTCTAAAAACTAAACAAAACATTTTGATACTGAATTTATCAGGGGTGAGGTACCAAAATATCCACATTATAGCTGTATCTTATGTTTTCAATAACAAGGGCTGAGTTTTTCAGGTTGGTGAGGCAGGGGTGGGGAAAGGGCCAGGTACAATAATGTTTACTTTCTTATTATATTGCCCCCTTTGTAAATGGTCTGTGTTTCTTCTTTCCACATATGTTTCTCTTTATTTTACCAGTCTGTTTCATGGTTTTTGTCACTTTCACTTTCGTGTACTGTTCCTTATCTGTCTTATTTCACAGATGTGTACTGAAGATACTCTTTTCCCTATTTGCAGTGAATTTCATGCCCCGTGTAAAACACACAGACACACACGTGTGTACTGTTCCTTATCTGTCTTATTTCACAGATGTGTACTGAGGATACTCTTTTCCCTATTTGCAGTGAATTTCATGCCCCGTGTAAAACACACAGACACACACGTGTGTGAACACACACAGGAAATATGAACAAGAGTGCCCCTTTGAAAGTTCCCCTAATGATGGAAGCTGTCTTTTGTCCTGTGTTTGTGCAGAATATGAGTTACAGTAGCAGAAGTAAGTGTGACCACCATGCTTTGCCTGTTTTTTTTTTTTACTTGCTAGGTAATCTGTAGGGTGGGGAGAGAGATGTAGGGAAAGGCAAACCTCTCCTATCTCACTATGGAAAGCCTGGACGTGAGTTAGGTGCATTGCCTTAGGGAGAAATAAATAGGTCCTTTACTTGGGCATCATGATTTTGTTGAGTGGCAGACTGTTGAACTGGATGAGACTTAGGAACACCAGAAAAATTGCCTAGCCTGGTTCCAGTATACAGAAGTTGCTCTTTTCTCCTGGGGTAAAAATTACCCTTTTTTAGCTTTTGTAGTATTTAGGTGAAAAAATAATAGCCATTATGAGCATGATTCCATAACCCTTTATGTGTAAAGCGTATTTTGAATCAAATACCTCAAGGTCTATGTAGACCTCTTTAGATAAAATTCAGCTCCTGCGGAGGTTGGGGTGGGGAGGGAACTACACAGAGAAGACATGGGAAGTTAAACCCATTCCACTAACATATGTTGCCAAATTCTGGCCTCACTTAGTATTACCTTTTTTCAAAGCATTATTTTTAGTATCCCAAGTAATAGGGCTTCTTATGCTTTGATGTGAGAGAGTGTCAGGACGTGAGTGTAGACAATACCCTGTTGAAACATTAGCTAAACTTTTTGTAGTGCCCCCACGCCTTTTTATACCTTCCACTGAGTATCTTGCTCATCTTTGGTGTTAACTTCATGTCATCTAAGGCTCTTAACCCACTCCTTTTTGAAGCCATTTAGTCCTTTAATATATCTTGATCTCTTGTTTTCCTAATAACGTTTTAAGCAAGGAGTGAAAATACAAATATCCAAAGGATACTGTTAGTTTTTGACTTTTGTGTGCTACTTTATGTCTAAAATTTACATTTTTTAAGTGTTCATTCACAGAAAAGCCTAGTTTTACCCCATATGGTTGTTGTTTTCCCTAAGTGGGCATCATTTAAACTCACTAGCTGTGGCATGATAATATCTCTTTGACTGGAAGCTCTCATACAGTTGAAAGGGGTTTCTTAGTTGTCTCATATTTTTCTGTAAATACCTAGTTGTTAAAAGGAAAAGATGGTTTAGATTGACACACATTCCATCAAACTTTCAGTTGAAGAACAGTACGTCATCTTACCATCCTGTGTATCAAGAATACTACTACTGACAACCAAAAAAGCAGTAAGATCTGTAACTATCTCCATCACCAACTTCACCCCACCTTTTTTTTTTTCAAGTATACCTATTTTTGTAATGTGTTTCCAGATTCTTTGTGCCTTGCACAATGTAAAGACTCATGAAATATTTATTAAATTGATGCATGATTAACTGTTTGAAGAAGGGAAAGATAGGTCATGAGTGAGCAATGATTGAGAAATTGATGGATTAGTGCAATGGATTGTGAATGAATGATGCTTTCTACTTTCTAGCTTTATAATAGTTAGGGAGATGTTATCACGTATAGAATAAGTTCATTTAGATTTTTTTTCTTCATTTCATTACCTTGTTTAAACTTGTGAAATCCTAGCCAAGAAATGCAGTTCTCTAACTATCGATTAACTATAATATATATTAAAAATTTATAGAGCTAAAGAAGCCACTTGGAATTAAGAACATGACATTCTGTTCATTTATGATGTTGGGGACAGATCTTGCATGTAGAGCCAGAGCCACTTTTGGGCATCTGAAGAGATTATTTTATTTCAATGACTTGTTGATCTGTATCTGTACGTTGATAATCATGTTATGCTTCCACATCCCCGTCCCCATTTGAACTGTGGACCTTTTAGATATTTCTTAAACCTGAATGAATCATTTTTAAGCTTAAGGATTTGATACATATTAATTTCCCCTTTTTCTTTTGTAGGTTTTAGCATTTTACTACCTCTTTAGAAACTCTGGGCCCAGACTTTCAATGATATTTCTTATTCCTATGGTACAGTTCTAATTTAAATTAAAGGCTTTATTAATTATTAATAAGATTAAATGTACATGGGTACTTCAAAAAGTTCTTGGAGTCATATTCCATTTTTCCATGAACTTTGTGAAGTACCCTCGTATACAGGTTGTCACTAAAAGCCACTTATTTCTTCAGGTAAGGGCTAATGTGACAGAAGATGTGGAAACAAAAGTCTTTGGATTTTTATGGAGCAGTTTGTAAGAAAGCATATATGGTAGAATTTGTGTCATTTAGGTATGGTCAGGTCATGCCAATTCATGCCTGTTGAGTCATACATGTTTGTGTAATGTGACAGAAGATGTGGAAACAAAAGTCTTTGGATTTTTATGGAGCAGTTTGTAAGAAAGCATATATGGTAGAATTAGTGTCATTTAGGTATGGTCAGGTCATGCCAATTCATGCCTGTTGAGTCATACATGTTTGTGTGTACGTGTAGAGGGAACTTTTAATATTGTGAATAAGTTGTCAGCCTAATAATTTTCTCACATAACACAAGATAGTATCTGACACGGGCTAAATGCAATTTAGGAGTGCAACTACCACTTGCTGTACACAATCTGATCTCTACCTTAGTTCCCCTGAATTGTAGAAGATGCTAAAGATTTAGTTGTTAAAGGAAGTAATAAGATCTTTTCTTTCTTTCTTTTTTTTTTGCAAAACTGTTCTAAGCCTACTATTATTTTATTACTAGAAAATTGTATTTTAAAACTTTAAGGTATTAAAAGTATGCTAGGAAATTTGAACAACATTTTAACAACTGAACCTTTTGGTCTTTCGAATAAATTTCTCAAATGGAACCATGCAAACCCAAACCCTAGCACTTGATGTGCTGTGGCCTCCGCACACATAGGTATGCTCGTAAGTAGCTCCTATTTAATGGAGAAGTGTGTAGAGGCACTGGAAAGTTTAGGCAAATTTAGTGTCATGAGGCAATGAGCAAGAAAAATCAACCCTGAGAATTCTGCTTACTGTCACATGGTGTCTTTTAAAACATAACTACACATACTGTGTTAATTCTAGTGCCTTTCTTACTTTTGGTGGGGGGCGGGGAGGCAGACGGTCAAGGTTTTGTTTAATTCTTTTTTTTTTTTTTTTTTTTTTTTTTTTTTTTTTTTT
>NW_007730530.1:107370-123702 GCF_000696425.1 Galeopterus variegatus
TTTTTAATTTTTTTTTTTTTTTTTTTTTTTTTTTTGTCTTTTTGTCTTTTTTCCGTGTCCGGCAACGGATCGCAACCCTCAGTGTTGCCCCCGTACCGGACCAGGGACCGGCAACGGGATTGCAAGCCTCAGTGTTGCTCCCGTGCCTCGCTCAGCCAGTGAGCGGGAGCCGGTCTGTATGTGGGATCCGAACCCTCGGACGGGAGCGCCGCCATGCCTCCCAAGCGGCGCACTATCCAGTGCACCACCGGGCCGGCCCAGGTTTTGTTTAATTCTAATGGTTAGGTGGAAAACAGAGGAATGGAAGTTTTACCAAACAGTTGATTGTGACTCATATTTTATTTATTCTCATTGCTAGACATGGTCCCATGGGGTAGTTTATCTTTCAATGAGATGCCGATGTAAGCAGGAAGTATGCTTTGATTTGTATTTCATTCATTATCATTTGTAATACCCTACCATGAGTGAGTTCTTTCTTTCTGACAGCTAAGTTTTTGGGGGTTGGAGGCATCACATTTAGATTATGTTGTGTGCACAATTAAAGATCAGCCAGAAACTTGTGCTGCCTGTGTTCAAAAGGAAACAATGGCACTCCGCCCTAAAATAAAGCCCAGATGGTTGTCCTAAATGAATTCTTTGCCTTACTGTAAGGACCTTCCTTATCTCTCAAATTCAGGCCTAATGTAGATAGTTGAAAGGGTGAAAGAAAAATACTATTTTTCTTTCAAATATTGGAGGGAAAGAAGTAAATACTGAGATAAAATGTAAGCGAGTCATTTTATGTATTTGAGTATGGAGAGGAGAGGGATAGGAATTCCATATTTCAAGATAGCAAATAATTATTCATTGTAAATTCATGAAAATATGTAGTTAAAGATTCCAAAGTGCTTTACAGAGAACTGTTGAATAATATATTTTTAAAGGGCAGCACTATGCTGTGTTCATAGTGGAGACAGAAACCCAGTGTGTCACTTGTGGACCTGGGGTGGGAGGGAAAACCTCAGGCTCCCAACTTTGACTTCTCTACTCTCACCAGGCCATGTTAACACTGTAAAACCAAACTCTGCTAAAAAAGTATAGGGCAGTAGCTTAGTCTGCTGTTGAAACTTTGTGCTTCCAAGAATATTAGCTATATATAGTTGTGCTTTTTGGACAACAATACGGTTCACAAAGCTAACCCTGACATTTTATTAGTCTGCTGTTATTCCTCAGGGTGTAGTAGATTTAGTAAATTTAGGACAAAATTTTATATTCAGTGGCAAAAAAGAAAAGGCAAAAATATGCTAAATATATTACTAGCTCTTCCAATTGTAGTATAGATAGTATTTTTTATAAAATACTTTCAGTAGCCAGTAGATTCTCTATGACTGCCTCATTGTTCACCTTGCTGCTTCAGTCCCTATGGCTCTATTATGAACATCCTCTTATGTGTATCTTCTATGGAAATGATTTGTGTATTATATCCATGTTTGGCAGAGGTTGGGCGATTGTATTTTGTTTTAGATGCCATCTTTCTCAATTTTTAGAAATACTATTGAGGAAAATGATTACTGTTGGTTTTTGGATTGACAACTATTTTGCTTGCCAAGACTTCAGTTTCCTTGGGAGTGTTTTATGTACAGACCTGTACATGTTCAAGACATTGCATAATCCCTTGCATGCTGTAGGAATTCAAAAGGTCAGAACTGATAAAGGCTAGAAAGGTAAAACTAGCTTATCTCTGTCTTATCATTGTCCACATTCTTAGCTTCAGGAGGAATTCACCATATTGCATAAAACACATAATCAGGTTCAAATGCACAAGACAAAGATATACAGTTGAACAACATTGCAAGTGAAATTTACAAAGAACTTTTATCTTTGCATTTGCTTAAAGTGCTCCTGTTTAAGGCAGTTTTCTTTGTTGGCCAACCCTCTCCAGCAAAATTAGAAACATAACACAAGTGCCCACTTACCCAAATTAAGCAGATATCTGTGTAAACTATATTAAGTCTTTGGTGGTTTATAAGCCATGACATTCTGGTTTTTCTTACATACTTTTAGGGAATCAGCCTTAATTTATGTGTGGCAATCACTTTCCTCAAAGTACTATGCAACATACTCTAAATTGTTTGTTTATCTTCATAAGGTGATAGATAATAAATTTGAAGTTTTTTTTTATATCATGAGGTATATAATTTCACATGTCCATATGTTGACTCAAACAGCAATCTCTTAGAAATGATTATATATTATCTCCCCTCACAAAAGTCATCTTGCATTTGGAGCAGGTATTTTTTTTTTTTTTTTTTTTTTTTCTGGTTAAAGGGGTGCCGAAACAATTTTTTTTTTAAGATTAGCTTGACTGTCCCGGAGTTTTCAATCTCTTAGAAATGATTATATATTATCTCCCCTCACAAAAGTCATCTTGCATTTGGAGCAGGTATTTTTTTTTTTTTTTTTTTTTTTACTGGTTAAAGGTTGGTTGTAGACTGAGTGCAATCATAGTAGGTGCTCAATAAATATTTAGTTGATGATCTAACATCACACTAACAGTTTTCAGAAAGGAGACCATTGTCATCCTTTCACTGAGGAGTATATATGTAGAGTAATATATGTATGAAATTTAAAAATTATATCATTTGACATGAATTATTAGGCTTATTTAGGCTGGAGTTAGACACATGTAATAAAAATGTTTGTGTACAACATGGTCTGGAGATAGGAAATGTGAAAAGTTTAAGTAGTATCTCCTTGTGCAAGGCACATTAATAAATGAGATTAAATGTCTTAATAAGTAAGTGGCTGAACTCTAGAGAGAACTATTAGTTTTCTACAGTCAGTTTTTGTATTGGTATATCCATTACTGTCTGGTTTAGGTTTTTTTTATTTCTCCCTAAATCTTAGTTGTTTTCCAAATATCTTAAAAGTGGTAATGGTAGAATATGAAGTTACATTAGATAACCTTCTTACATGTTTTCTCAGAACATCTTTGACATGAGGGAGAAATCTTTATGAATGATACAGCAATTTCAGCATCTGTAAATTTGTGGCTTTCACAGCATTTTTGACAGAGTTCACCTAATATAAAAAGATTAAATACTTTTTTAAAAAAACAAATATTCCTACCTGAGCTGTGAGGAACAGTGTGTGTAGTACAGGTGTAATTGGGCATTGTCTCCTGGCAAGATTCTTGATGCATGACTGTGATGCTGGCTTCTGACTGAGGTGACCAATGTCAGTATTGTATTTTAGTGTATGTTGCTCCTTAGGAAAATAACAAAAGGTGTACTAGAT
The DNA here is from genome assembly GCF_000696425.1 of Galeopterus variegatus. NCBI lineage: Eukaryota > Metazoa > Chordata > Mammalia > Dermoptera > Cynocephalidae > Galeopterus > Galeopterus variegatus. Next base: position 110,647 of record NW_007730530.1, read on the forward strand.
TAACTTACGATTTTTGATTTGGATGATTATAAGCATGCCAAATATTTATATAGTCTACTACAAAATGTTTTTAAAAGGAGGATAGGGAGAAAAAGATAAGGTCAGATTTTTTTAATAGCTTCTAAAATTTTTTTTTAAACCCAAGTTTCAGTTGTTTGGTTTAACATTGAGGGGCTTTAATTTAAGGGAAAGTTTTCAGAGACTATATTCTGCTGTTAGCGTTCACCATACATGTTAATTTTACATTTCTTGAAGATTCTCCAAAAAATGTACTATTTAAGTAAGTCATAATCATTTTTGTTTTAAGACTTTTTTTGTATATTTAAATGGACAAGTTACATCTGTGATTGGTGGTGCAGGATCAGATCCTGGGCATTAAAGATGAGTTTGGATAACTTATTTTACTGACAGTAGTCGTTGTCTTCACTCTGATTGCACTGCTGTGTTTCTTAAACTGTCTTCCCCAGTGTGCATTGAAGTTCCTTTAGCTCTCACCATATATTGATTGACATTTTTTAAGGACTAAATATTTTGTGAATTCTTTTTACACTTAAAATGTATACCTTACGTAGGGATAAGAATAAATTTTGCAATAAGGTATATGCAGATGTGCTTATGATATTCAAGGAGTTAGTACCCTAGAGTGCTTAAAGTATAATGCTAACTTATATGGCTAACATAATGACTATCGATTATCTATCTATACCCATGCTCTTCAGTAGAAATTCAGTGTGAGCCACAAAGTAATTTATAATTTTCTAGTTGCCACGTTTAAAAAAGAAACAGATGAAATTAACTTTAGTAATATATTTTATTTAACCCAATATTTAAAAGATACTATTATCTCAACATGTAATCTGTATAAAAAACTGTTAATGAGACATCTTACCACCTTCTTTTTTCCATTCTAAGTCTTCAAAATTCAGTGTGTATTTTGCACTCACAGCACATCTCAATTCTGACTGGCTATGTTTCAGGTGCTCAGTAGGCACATGTGATTAAGGGCTACTATATTTGACAGTGCAGATTCGTGGGGTACAAAGTATGACTTTAAATTTGTAGATGGTGAGGTAGGCATGAAATTATGGTACTTTAAAAATTATTTTAAAATATTTAGAAAATTATCTAATAGAATTATCCACTTGTTTTCCTTCGTCTTCATTTTTAATTTGCTCTAGAAGTAGGATCAACTTGTTCCAATTTGCCAAGCATTATTTAAGGAGGAAGAAATTCCATGCCATGTAAAATACCATGATAAGCTGATTATAACAACACATTATTAACAACACATTTTTCAGTTCTGTTCACTAAATTCTGTCCCGTTTCCTCAAAATAATAGCATAAATTGCATGTTAATTGTATATCTGTACCTATTTTGATTTTATGTTATTCTTATAATGTAATGATGTACATTAACAAGCAGCTCTAGGATTCTAATCTTCCTACGCAGCTGTCTTCCAGTACTTACTGGTACACTTACTAAATTGTGATAAGTGGCAGAAACGTAGAATGAACCATTCTTTTTTCCATTAGATTTGTTTTTATCATGTGACCATGTATCAAGCCAGCTTAATTTATTGTATTTCTGTAGAATATGGAAAATACTGTTTGTCTTATCTTTGCTAAATATTTGCAATTTCTAAGTAAACTTTTCATCTCCTAAAATGAGTGTTAAGTGTGATTTTATTTTTACTTGTGGTAGTGCTTTAAACTCATCTCCAGTCTACCAGGCTGTATAATTTATTTGCTTTGATGGTGGTAGTAGGGTAGAGTGAGCTGTCATCTAAGTGAGACCAATAATTTGATTACCTACATTTGTAGAAAGAATCTAAAATGTCACAAATTAGAGAAATTGCTTTAGAATAGTTGTCTTTAGATTGCATTAACAGTGACTAACTGACTTATGACAGTCATTAGGACTAGATAAGCTTTTTCCCATCTATTTCAAATGAAGGTACAGAACAGGGAATTACTTGGTTATTTCAGTGTTACAGCCCGTGTTTTTTCAATTCCACGTCTCACATATATATGTCATAGGCCAGATAGAGCAGAGTTACTTACACAGTATCGTACATAAATAGATTCTGAAAAGTATTTTTTGAAGTGATTACCTTTTTTACTCAGATTTAAAATATTTCAAAAGAGTGTTTTGTGGGAAAGAACTTTATTTGTCCTGTGACTTTTTAGGCTTATATTTTAAATACTGAACTACAGGATATAGAATTTATTTTGCATCATGTCAAAGAACCACACAAAATGTTTAAAATTGCAGTAGCATTTTTGCGCTGATATGCTAGGGAAAGAAGTTTGTTTACTAAAGACAGTGTTATTTGATTTAGTAAGCAAATTATTTAAGAAGTTTGACAAAAATTGATATTGGCAAATTGCTTCCCTGGGAAATTGCTTTGCTTAATAGCATGCTTCTTGAAAGATTAACAGTAATAACATGCAGGATGAAACACTAGCCAATTAAATGTATTAAATATGATAACTCTTTCATCATTCGTCTACATTTAGCATATATCACCATTTTCTGCATGGTGGAAGCTGTTTTGCTTTTGGTGCTCTATTATTTAAAAAAATAATAAAAGGACAAAGAAAAAGAAGAAAAGTTATTTTTAAAAATTTATATTTAAATGGCTCCTGTTTGCTAGTAACTTACCCCAAAATGGCCAGAGAGGGCATCAACTTTGTGTAAGTTACAGTGTGCCCTTTTCTTATGAGAAGTACATTGTCATTGTGTAAGTCCTGTGTTACAGTTGTAGAAATTGAAGGGCTGCTTTCCTCCCCACCTGAACTTTGAAAAAAGAAAGCAGTAATTTGCATAGTATCTTTTGTTTTACAGAAAGATTCTTAGACTAATCCTGGCTGCCACAATTCTGATTTCCTTGCCTCTTCTTAACAGTATAAATAACAGATAGCTAATGCTTCTGAATTTACACTTTTAGTATCGTAATACTCTGACAAAATACAAAAATATCTTGTGATATTTCTATGAGATAAAAATATCTTATGAGATTCCTCATATACCTCTCACAGTAGTCTAGCATGATCAATGAAAGGTTTGCTTTCTGTGTAGGGGAGGAACTGGGCTGAAGTAGCCCTCCATATTTTTTTGTATTCTCATATTTCTTAAATAGCTAGTGATCTCACCAGACACATTGTTGAGAGAACACTGAAACGTAGATGAGTAAAATGGGCTTGGTGCAGCACCAGTCACCCCATTAATTTTATTTTCAAGTAAATTCTGTAGTCTTACCATCTACTAAGCTTCCTTGGAGAAAAAAAAAAATCACCATTTCTCTCATTTATAACTAAGTGGGGACACATAATTGGTGGCTTTGATTTGATATGAGACTTGGTATAAGTTATCTCGTGAAAAAAAATTAAAGCATCTTGTGGCATTTATTGTAGTAGAAAATCACAACTTGAATGTGCAACAATAGATTGAGTAAATTGATATTTTCCTACAGTGGTATACTGTGCATCCATAAAAATAGATCACCAGAAAACTTACAAAAAGTTAATTTTTAGAGTAGATTATAAAACAGTCTGTAAAGTAAGATTCTAATTTTATTTAAAATCCTTAAAAAATTTCTATTATGGCAAGACCAACCTTCCTACTGAACACAACATAATTAAAAATGTTAGGAAAAAATACTAAAGATATTTTTCAAAGCAAGATACATTTTTATTTCTTTATTTTTTTTTATTTTTTTTCCTTTTTGTCTTTTTTCGTGTCCAGCAACGAATCGCAACCCTCAGTGTCACGCCCGTACCGGACCAGGACCGGCAACGGGATCGCAACCCTCGGTGCTGCGCCCGCACCTCGCTCAGCCAGTGAGCGGGAACCGGTCTGTATGTGGGATCCGAACCCTCGGCGGGAGCGCCACCATGCTCCCAAGCGGCGCACTGTAGCAGTGCGCCACCGGGCCGGCCCAAGATACATTTTTAAAAATCCACATCATACTTAAACTGTAGAATACCAATAGAAAAACATAGTCCTCACAATCTAATCACATCTTAAAGGTCCTACCTTTCATATATCATCATCGGATTTCCCATCCTCTTGTTTCAATGGGTATCAAGTTTCCAACACATGATCTTTTGGGGGACACATTCAACCCATAGCACCATTCAATGAGGAAAAAAAAATACTCTTTTTAACAAATGAATCTGGAACAACTGGATATCTACATGCAAAAGAGTTAATATGGATGTTTACCTCACATTGTACACAAAATTTAATTCAAAAAGGATTAAAGACCTAAATGTAAGAGCTAAAACTATAAAATTCTCAGAAGAAAACAGAGGTGTAAATGTTTACGGTCTTGTATTAGGCAAAGGTTTTTTAGTTATGACACCAAAAGCACAGGTAACAAAAATAAATAAGTAAATTGGACTTCTTCAATGTTTAAAACTTTTATACCTAAAGGACATTATCAAAAAAGTGAAAAGACAACCAACAGAATAGGAGACAATATTTGCAAATCATATATCTGATAAGGGACTCATCTCCAGAATATGTCAAGAACTCTCACAACTCAATGATAAAAAGTAAATGACCCAATTAAAAAACAGGCAAAGGTTTTGAACAGACATTTCTGCACAGAAGATATACAAATGTCCAATAAGCACATGAAAAGATGCTCAGCACCATTAGTCATTGAGAAAATGCAAATCAAAACCACACTGAGATACCACTTCGCATCCACTGTGATGGCTATAGTAAATAAAAATAAATGTTGGTGAGGATGTGGAATTATGGGAGACTTTACTTTTCTATTTTATCCTCCCTATGATATTCATGTGTTGAAATGAAAATGTATTTAGTATTTTTTTTTACATATTCCCATTTTTCAGGGTTGGGTGAAAGGAAAGACTGTCAAGCAGAGTTTATTATCACCAATTAAAAGACGATACGTCATTTGAAAAAGCACATAGGATTATATCTCCAAATAAGGTTATAAATGGCCATAATTATCCAAATTAGACATCAGGGAGGAAGATGAACATTGTGGGGAACCATACTATAAATTTAAAATATAAATAGGAATAAATAAACTTTGAGATTTTATTGAGTTGCTTAGGTCTCTACTAAAAAAGGTAAAGGAGTATAACTAAATATATATCAAAGTTGAAGTAACGGATTGGGGGAAAAATCTAAATCAAGGTACTGAGACCACATATGTGGCTTCTGTATTGGCCTTAGACTTGAGCGATGACACAATCTCAAGTGACCACAGGAGTGTGCATTTAGAGTAAACGTGTAAAGCTGGCTAGATGTAAAACTACATGGTAAACTTCATATTTTTGCTTAGTTACAACATCTTTTAAAATACTCTGGAATTTCAGGTCTAGACATTAGCAAGATGGTGGAATAGGAATTTCCAGCATTCATCCCCACTGCAGAAACATCAATTTAAATATCTGTGCATGCATGAAAATACCTTCACAAGAGCTAAGGAAACCAGGTGAGAAATTACAGCACCTGGGTGTAGTAAAATAAGAAAAGACACATTGAAGATGATAAGAAGGACAGTTTTGCATTACCTATGTCATCTTCCCCTAACCTCAGGCAGCACAGCAGGGACAGAGATACACTACACATAGGGGATGGAGAGGGAAATTATCACTGGACTTTACCTTGGATCTCAACACCAACCTGTCCCAGTAAAATCCAGGGCTAGCAGGGCCCCCTAGCTGCAGACATCAGGTCAATACTAATGAACTGAGCCTTTAGGCGTGCCCCAGTGCCAAGCCAGATACTGCAGCCCCAGGCTCCAGACCTGCCTCAGCACCAGGATGGTCCTGGTGGCCCTAGGCTCTGGAATACACCCAGAATGAGGATGACCCCCATGGCCCCAGGCTTCGGGCCTGTCTCAGCACCAAGCAAGCCCCTGCAGCCTTAGTTATCAAGTCAGCACCCATAGATCCAGCCTCCAGGTAATCCCCTACAGATATAGGCTCCAGGCTCACCCTGCATGAGGCCGACCCCTATGATCCCAGTTTCCAGACCAGCCCAGAGCCAGGTCACCCCACATAGCCCCAGGCTTCAGGCTCACTCCAGCACCTAGGAGTCCTTCAGGCACCGTACCCACACTAGCAGACACAGGCTCCAGACCTGCCCAGTGTCAGACTGGTCCCATGCTCTAGCAGACCCAGGGTCCAGGCCTGCTCCAGCAGACCTAGTAGTGTCAAGGCCCATTCCAGTAGATCCCAACACTGGGTTGGCCTCCATAGTCCCAGATTCCAGAACCACCCCTGAAGACCCAGGCTCCAGGCCAGTCCTTATGGACTCAGAACCCAGGCCCATCCCCACAAACAAGCTCCTGACCTGACCCAGAGCCCAGGCCAGCTCCCATGGACTCAGGCTCCAGGGCTTGTCCCAGTGGATCCAGGCAACAGGCCTGCCTGCCTGAGGACTCCAACAGCAAGCCCACCTGCAGACCACACCAGATGGTCTACCAGAATGTCTTTAAATGCATAGACACTAATGCATGTTCACTAGGGTCAAGAACAATCAGAGAAACATGACACCACCAAAGGAGCAAAATAAAGCACCATTAACCAACCCTAGAGAAATAAAGATTTATGAACTGTCTGACAAATAATTCAAGATAATTGTTTTAAGTAAACTCAGGAAACTTCAAGAAAATGCAGAGAAATAATTTAATGATATCAGGAAAACAATAAAAGACCAAAATGAGAAATTTAACAGATTAAAATTTTTTTAAAAAATCAAATTCCGGAGCAGAAAAATACAGTGAATGAAAAGTGCAATAGAGAGAGTCAATACTCCACTGATTAGTCAATACTCTATTGATTAAGTAGAAGAAATGATTGAATAGAAGAATGAATCTATGACCTCGAAGACAGGCTATTTGAAAATACACAGTCAGGGGAGGAAAAAATAAAAAGAAGTGAAGAAAGCTTACAAAATTTATAGGAAAGTATCCAAAGAGCAAATACTTGAATTATAGGAGTTTAAGAAGAGAGAGACAAAGGGATAGAAAACTTATTTAAAGAAATAATAGCAGAAAACATTCCAAATTTGGGGAAAGATATAAATATTCAGGTAAAGGAAGGTCAAAGGTCTCCAATCAGATTCCATTCTAACAAGATTACGTTAAAACATATAATCAAACTGTCAAAACTCAATGACAAAGAGAGGATCCTGAAAACAAGAGAAGAGAAGCAAATTACATATCACAGAGTTCCAGTAAGGCTAGTGGTGGCTTTCTCAGCAGAAACCTTACAGGCCAGGAGAAAGAGGAGGATGTGATGCTAAAGTGGTATACAAAAAAAGAAACAAAAAAACCTGCCAACCAGAAATAACATACCCAGCAAAGCTGTTCTACAGAAATGAAGGAGAGATAAGGACTTGCCCAAACAAAAGCTGAGGGAGTTTATCACCACTGAACTGCTTTACAAGAAATGCTAGAGGGGGTTCTTCAAGTTGAAAGAAAAGGACACTAATTAGTAACATGAAAACATATGAAAGTATAAAACTCACTGGTAAAAGTAAGTTCACAGTGAAATTTGGAATCTTCTTATACGTAATGGTGATGTGTAAATCACTTAATCTTTAGCATAAAGGTTAAAAAATATAAAACAAAAATACTGATAGCTACAATAATTTGTTAAGGGATATGAAATGTAAATTGTGAGATCAAAAACATAAAATGGGGGGAATGGAGTAAAAGTGTTGAGTTTTTGGATGTGATCAAAGTGAAGTTGTAATCAGCTTAAAACAGCACAGAAATAAATACATGCTTTTATGGACAATTAATTTTTGACAAAAGTGCCAAGAACAAACAATTGGGAAAAGACAATCTCTTCAATAAATGGTACTGGGAAACTGGATATCCTCATGCAGAAGAGTAAAATTAGACCCTTACCTCATACCATAAACAAAAGTCAACTCAATGGATTAAAGACTTAACTGTAAGACCCAAAACTGTAAAGCTCCTAGGAGAAAACATAAAGTAAAACCATGACATGGGTCTGGGCAATAAGTTTTTGGATATGACCTCGAAAGCACAGGCAACAAAATTGAAAATAGACAAATGGGATTACATCAAACTAAAGAACTTCTGCATAGCAAAAGAAACAATTAACAGAGTGAAGAAAAAATCTGTTCGTTTTTTGTTTTTCTTCTAAGAATTAGCCATTGTTGTCCTTTGTCCGTTTCTATTTGTTTATCTTTTCTTGTTCGTTTGTTAAAGATCTTTTTATATAAGGGAATGTAGCACTATATTATGTGTTATATGCATAATTTTATAAGATTTTCTTTTGACTTGTTTGTTTTCAATTTGCGGGTATAGAAATTCTTTAATTTTAATGTAGTTGTATTGATCAGTATTTTCTAATTTTGGGTTTGTGTCATGCTTAAAAAGAACTTCTGCACTCCAAGATTATAAATAATATTCACTTATGTTTTCTTCAAGTATTTTTATGGTTTCATTATTTTACATTTTTATTTTTGAAGCAAATGGAACTCATTTTGATGTAAGGAGTGAGATGGAGATCCAGCTAACTTTTTCACAAATGTCTAGTCGGTTGGCCTAATAACACTTACTAAATAATTCAACCTTTCCACACTAATGCCACATTTATGATGTACTAAATTCTCCTATATACCTGGTGTATTTCTGGGATCCATTTGCTTTGCTCCTGAGCCTGAAAGTGGTGATTTATTTTTGAGTAAACGTACTCTCAGTAGAGAAACAAAATACTGTTGTTCTGAAATTGAACATTCCTAGATTATATGGAAACTTCCCTTTTACTAATTTATCTTTCAAAATATCATCAGCCTTTGAAACTGTGGTTAACATGGCTAACAAAGTCAAATTTGATATCATGCCCAAGTCACTGTGAGCATTACTCACTGTTCTTTAACTTTGTGAAAGAAAGATTAATAATGTTCCTCTCTCAATATCCATGGACAGTGATTTCATTGTGACAAATTAATAAAACCATCAATTGAAAGTGTTGCAAATAATAAAGATTGGTGACATCGAACTAAGCTTCAGAACTTCTCTCAAAGATGCTCTGAGTATGAACATGTTTAGATTCGTATGTAGAAGTGAGTAACTAAGAATCTCTTTTTCCAGCCAGTGTATCTAACCCTGTGTAGATATACATTGAAAACATTAATCAGAACTTCTCTCAAAGATGCTCTGAGTATGAACATGTTTAGATTCGTATGTAGAAGTGAGTAATTAAGAATCTCTTTTTCCAGCCAGTGTATCTAACCCTGTGTAGATATACATTGAAAACATTAAAAATAGTGCTATGGTCTGAATGTTTGTTGCCTCCAAAGCTCATGTGGAAGCTTGATCCCCAATGTGGTAGTGTCGAGAGGTGGGGCCTTTAGAAGGTGATTCGATCATGAAAGGCTGTGCCATCCTTGCCGTGTGATGCTCTGCACCACCTTGGGACTCTGCAGAGAGTCCCCACCAGGAAGAAGGACCTCACCTGATGTGCCCTTTTGACTTTGGTCTTCTCAGCCTCAAAAACTGTAAGATATAAATTCTCTTTCTTTATAAATCACCTAGTTTCATGTATTCTGTGATAAGCAATGGAAAACATACTAATACAAATAGATACAGTATTTTAGCTTAAGAGAACATTCTGAATGGGTAGAGTTCACATAGAATCAATAACATGGGGATTTGCCACAGTCTACTGTTTTGCCATTGTGTGTGTGTGTCTGTGTCCTATTTCTTCAGTTACCAAGTGCGTGTGTGTGTGTGTCTGTGTCCTATTTCTTCAGTTACCAAAGCATGAAGGAAAGGAATGACCCTGCATCCCACTCCAGATTCCAGTTTGTGGGTTTTATGCAGTGATGCACTCCTATGTAACACCTGGCCCCAGGGCCAACTTACCTATTAGAGTAGGTACAATGCCTAGAGTCCACAATACTTCCACAAATTTTGTTTGAAAATCAGAAGTAAAAGGAAAATAAACTTTTAGGTCAAAGAAAATGCTTTATTATATTATATTAACACATTCATCTTTATACCAACATAGTTATATTTAAAATATAATCTTTAATTTTGTTTATGGAGGAAGGGGCCAGCCCACAAAAGGGGCCTTGCCAGTTCCTCAAAAGATTTCTTGCAAAAGAAACACTAGAAGTTTGGTATATCCTCCATCTCTAGCCCCCTCCTGGAAATTCACAATTAAAATCTCATAGAAGCCCTGCGATTTAAAAACAAACAAACAAACAAAACAAAAACAACAACCTGGAAAACTTAGTTTACTCCAGAGTTCTCCGGATTTTTTGTTCCTGGAATCTTACTTTTTTTCTTCAACATAACTACTGCCTCCCCTCAGAACCAGTGATCCATGGAAGAACTTGGGAAAAACTTGACTTCCTATTATATTAAGATTCAGCATTGATCAAGAGGGTCTATAGCTGAAATCTCTCAAGCCCCCCCCCCTTCCTTTTTTTAGCAGACTATACAGAAGGCTAAGGGATTAGTCTTTGTTCTATGCAGATAGAATTAAAATGCATACCCGATGCTCTTTGAGAAGCATGCTAGCTTCCTTTTTTTAGCAGACTATACAGAAGGCTAAGGGATTATTCTTTGTTCTATGCAGATAGAATTAAAATGCATACCCGATGCTCTTTGAGAAGCATGCTAGCAACACAGCCTTACCTACTTGCGTGGCAAGAGAATTTTATTGTTGCACAAGTTTCAGATTTATGCTACACAGCTCACTGAGACCCATTTCAATTCAGTTTACTTGATAGTTTGCAGCAGCGTGAGGATGAAAATAATTCCCAAATGGTAAGGGAGGGTAAAAAGCTGCTTTCCTGAATCCCACAACATGTTATTCCTTAACCTATCAGACCTTATTAAGAGTGACTTAAAATCTGACAGCTCTCAAAAGGTTTCTCCAGTAACAGATTTCTTGGTTCCATCTCAGTTCCTGCAGTTCCCATAACCACAGCCTATTCACTTTAGCAGTGCTCAGCTGCCTGAATGCTGAAATTAAAATGTGCTTTCAAAATTCAATCCATAGCAAAACTGACCTAACTTAGAAGCATCTCCACAGTCAGATTTAATAAAATGATATGAGTTTGAGGTAGAAGGTAGAAGGATAAATTTCTCTGAGAAATAAAAAGTGTTGTGTGTATATGTGAGTGTATGTGTATTTTTACAGTTTATGTTGACTAGTGTCCCTTTTTTAAAAGTCAGTTTTCTGTTTGACAGAAAATGTCAAAGACTCTAAGTCCTTCTTTTTCAAATTTCAGGAGGTTGGAAGATGATCTATATTCTTTTTCTAGAAGCAGACATGTTTGTCTGCCCATAGTGTTTTCAAATATACATATTTCTCACCTGGGAGAAGCTCACAAGCCTTCTGGTTAAATGAAAATCATCAAATTTAGGTGATTATAATATCTTTTAAATTAAGAAATAAATTCCTTTTAAGGGAAAAAAAAAACCCTGCACATTTAACTATAGACTTCTAGAAGATAAGAGAATTGATTTAATTCCTTGAACACATGTACTTATCAAAACAAACAAATGACAGCAACAACAGAAACTCCATTTGGCCAGGCCCTCTTTGGGATATCTTTTATCACAGCCAGTATACTTCACTGAAATTATTTGTTTTCAGTCCTGTAAACAAAAAGAAAAGTCCTTGAGCTCGTGATATATGGCTTGGACTGGACCCTTAAATGGCTACCTCGGTAGCTAGCACATGTGAGAATATCAATAAAGTTTGTGGAATAAAGATCAACATATTTGGTGGCTTTTTAAAAATAGTATAACCTACTGGAGATGTTCAATATGGTCATGATATATTTTGTAATTGCTCATCCTGAATATTAATACTATGCAAGCATATAAGGAAAACTCCCAAGGAGTAGTGCTTAAATGAAATAGAATTTCAAAGGATCTCCCTTACGGTGCATGTATATTGTGTGTGCACGAGACGGGGGAGAGAGAGAGAGAGAAAGAGAGAAAGAATATGAATTCATCCTCCTGGGCTGACAGAGGGGATGAAGTTCTGATAAAATTGCTGACACTGATTTTATTTACTATTAAAGCCTTATCTGGCTCCTTATTTGTGAGTCAACAGACATCTATAACTTTTTTCAGACACTACTGAATACTAATAAAAGTAGTAACAAAGGAAAAGGAAATCATTTTAAAGGCAAATCATTTTGATAATCTTCCTGAACAACCTAACTGGAGTAATTGGCAAGATAACTAGTAAATATGTCAATCAGCCAACAAATATTTGATGAGTACAGTCACGCATCACTTAACGATAAGGATATATTCTGAGAAATGTATCATTAGGTGATTTTGTTGTTGTGCGAACTTCATAGAGTGTACTTACAAAAATTCAGATGGTGTAGCCTACTACATGCCTAAGCTATATAGAATAGCATCTTGTTCCTAGGCTACAAACCTCTACAGCACATTACTATACTGAATACTGTAGGCAATTGTAACACGATGGTAATTGTTTATCTAAACATATTTAAACACAGAAATGCTAATGCTTTGCACTACAATGTACGATGTCACTAGGTGATAGGAGTTCATCAGCTCCATTACAATTGAGACCATCATCAAATACATACTAAATTCAGCACATGACTGCACTTCCTAGGTACTCTACAATATGGTACAAGGGAATATAATGACTTTGGTCACTGATCTTCAGGGCTCATGAACTACTTGGGGAGGTGGTATTAACATACCTGGAACAAAATGTCTAAAAGAAAACAGGAATAGAGCAGTGATTTTAAATAATGCTTCCATATGTCAGTGCTATTTCAGAAACAGCACCAAAGTGGTCTCCTGCCAAAAATGAATGGCAGCCTATTTTTTCCTTACGAACTGAAAAAACAAAAAAATTGATTATTAGAATGTCCTGAATTTCATATTCTTATCCTAGACATCTTTCTTAAGCCATTGGTGTTTACGACCATTTATCTATTAATAAGACAGCAAAAAGATATAATTCTGTAGCAAACACATTTTGAGAAACAAAATTCTGAAATTGCTGAGCACTTAATTTCAGAGT
>NW_007730530.1:123792-128529 GCF_000696425.1 Galeopterus variegatus
ACCAAAGTGGTCTCCTGCCAAAAATGAATGGCAGCCTATTTTTTCCTTACGAACTGAAAAAAACAAAAAAATTGATTATTAGAATGTCCTGAATTTCATATTCTTATCCTAGACATCTTTCTTAAGCCATTGGTGTTTATGACCATTTATCTATTAATAAGACAGCAAAAAGATATAATTCTGTAGCAAACACATTTTGAGAAACAAAATTCTGAAATTGCTGAGCACTTAATTTCAGAGTTTCTTATTTTCAAGAAAATATACTCCTGATTATAATGCTATATTTTATATAGAAACACATAGTCATGTCTTCTGGTAAAATTGTCCCTGGTTTGTAGGACAAATTAAATATATTAACCATATTTTATGGTGTTCCTACCAGATGACCATAATATTCAGGTACTTTACCAGGGAAACAAATTTGGAGACACCCAAGTATATAAGTAAGTGTTGAATGGAATGAACAACCAATTTTAACCATTTTTGTCTATTTATATCCTGGTATTCCATAGAGGCTGTGAGGCCCCTAGTACTACAAACGAATGATCAAAAAATAAGGTTCCTCAATGAGAGCAACTTTAGTCTCAAAATGTTTTCTTGAATATGTGGTGCTTGAAATAAACTTTGAAGGATACATCAAATTTGGAAAAAATATGCTTTAGAAATGCAAAGGAGACCTATAGTTATTTCTATGGCATCTAGTGATAACAGTGTTAATTTTTACAGCCACATTTTTAATAATATTTTTTTAAGTTAATGTCATCTGTACATTGTTAAAAAAATTTTTAACTGCCTAAACATAGGAAGAGGAAAATAATCCTACTGCATGAGTGAACTACTAGTAACATTTTGATATGCTTTTTTTCTGTACAGTTTTTCAAAGTTGTGACCATTCATACATACAATTTTGCATCCAGAGTTTTTCGGTTCAGATGTGAACTTAACTTTTTTCATGTTTTTAAAAAAATCTGTGGATATGGTATTATTAAAGGCTGCATAATATTTCGCTGTAAAGACATACCAGTCTATACACCAATTCCCTTATTGCTGTACATTTAGGTTAAAATTTCTAGTGTTTTCACTCGTATAAGCCTGACATGAACAAGGTAGTTGATGTATTTGTTCCCCTCTGCGCATTTCCCTCTCTTTGTGGTACCCAGATCTTGCTCTGTCTTCAGTCAGCCATGTGGCTTGGGGAGGCTTGATCCAGCTCCAGGACTGGGAGCTAACTGGTTTAAGTTAGTCTGTGTAACCCATGCCTCTGGCCATGGAGGTTCAGGGATGGGCATATAACCATTAAAGGCAATATGTTCGCATGACACTCTTCACTGAAAAACTTCATCTTCAGAGGCAGAATTACTACATGTGGCACCAGAATGTCTTCCAAAGTGTCAGATAAACACATTCATAGTACAAAATTCTGGTTGGAATCATGAAAGGGTACAGTGAGTGTGATTCCGGAAAAAAGAGGGGGAGTCTGACTTGTTTGGGGAATAGAAAAAAGAAAAGAAGGGGACCTACTGCAGCCAGGACAGAATTTATGTCCAGAAATAGTTGATGAAATAAGAAGTGGCATATAAAGGCAAATTTATTAAAGTTTAGGACAGATACAATTCATAATTGTATATTTCATTCATACATTTTAAATCCTATGACAAAAATGGCCATACCATACATCAGAAAGGATGCTGGGCTACCAAATGGCAGAACTGAAATCCTCAAGAAAAATCCCATTACCAAGGGTTGTGCGTTTGCCCTATACACAACCTCAGCTCATAAGATTTAAACTCAAGGACTGAGGTAGAAAAGAAGGTAATCACTAAAGAACTCAAAATCCAGGAAAAGTATCTCCTGTTACAGAAGAGGCCTGTCCAATTTTGACTCTCCAGACCATATCAAAGGCTGAAAGATATAGTCACGCTCTTATGCGTTTGAGTGAATTTAGTAAATCCTGGAATCTTCAGGTCTTTGCTAACAAAAAGAAACCTAAATGAATAAAAGTTCACGTATCCCTGCCCTCGTACCAAGTGACAAGCAGTGCTTGTACCTGTGAGATATATTTGTAGGTACAGGGAGGCTGATTGAGTTTGGGACCTCAGAAACCACACTAAAGGAGATTATCTATGAGTCAGTTGGAGACATACTGGAGTTTGCTATAATATGAGGCTTTAAACTGGCATGCACAGAGACTTCTGATCCACATGCTACAATGGACAAGGCTTTAATTGAAACCCAAGTCACTTGGCACAGTCTCGATAGTATTGTTACCTGCTACGATGGCTGGCAGGTATTTTATATACTGCCAGTATTTTATATACTGCCTTCTGAGACACTGAATAGCAGTTTTGACCCTTGTTAATAAAAATAGGTGGATACAAATATTGGAAGTGCCTTATAAGAATATCTATAATAAAATAGAAAAGTACCAATAAAGCAGGCATAGGAAATCTATAGAGTAGAACAAGACCAAAGGAAGGGATAAGACATAGATATGAATGTCATATTGATACACCCATTTCCTACAATGATCTGCAAATTCGGCTTTGAGTTTCCTGCCAGCCAAGGCACAAAGAGTAACACGAGCACTTAAGACACTGATTCGCACTGTCCAGAGGTACAGAGGTAGGTATCTGTGTTTTTTGTGGGGGGCAGGGAGGGAAGGAGTGATTTTGCACTGTCCAGAAGATACAGAGGTATCTGTGTTTTTGTGGGAGGCAGGGACGGCATATGAATATTTGGCAACTAAGCTGCTGTTATATTACTTTATTACTTTCCTTATATGACATTTAATACTTTGCTGAGTAACTTCATTTGTACAAAAATCCTGTGACATAAGTTTTGAGGGTAAGGTATTATTAAAGTAACAATGTATCTCTCACTCATGCATCTAGGAACCTTGTCTAACTGGGAATATAACAGAAAAAGTAGAAAATAAGCAGAAAGAGTTCTGAGATAGCAAACCAAATGGCACCAAGTGAAATATAAATAGAAAACAGCCTCTCACTCAGAACCTGTATCCTCTTATTTAACTAGAAATTCTAACAAGGTTAGTTGATTTCTTTTCTAAAACCACAGTGGAGTAAAAGTAACGAAACAGAAATTAACACAGAGAGGCACTCTGAAAGCCCCCAAAACAGCTACATAGGAAAGCAGAGGCAACAACCAAGAGCAAACAAAAGAGCAGTTAGTGTAGAAACTGAAAACCCTAAAGACTCACCAAGTAGGATAAGCAAGGAGGCATCACTGACCCTCCATGAATCAGTTCTTCACAAAGCTACCTACCATCTTTCAGGAACTGAAATGTGATCTGGCTGGCTGCTTTCGACTCTTAAAACCGTACAGTGACTCCGCAGGCTCATAAGATCCCCACCTAAGACGGCCCACGAGGTCTCCTGCAGGTTCAGGCTGCTGCCTGCCACTCCAGCCTTACCTCACTTCAGCCCCACATGCTTAAGCCTTTTCACGTCTCCTTCTGGCCATCTGGGAGTGTCTCGCTGCTGCCTCTTCTGGGCAACCTAAAATGTTAGTTCCTTAGAGAGCCTTACCTCTGGAGTCTAGTTTCCCTGTGCAATCTTTAGCACTCTTGCAATAGAGGACTGATAACAGTTGCACTTAGTCTGATTGTTTAATACCTATTTCCTCACCTTGTTCTGTGAGCTCTGGTGAAAAAAAGACCATGTCTGGCTCATATATTCGTATATGCTGAATAAATATTTACCGAAAAAAATTAAGTAATGTCACAGGACCAGCATGATACATCTTCTTGGTATATAATATTTAAATTTTACTAAAAGATATTTTTGGGAAGGGGCAAGCTGTTTCTTTATAAAAGCCCCAAAAGAGATTTCATTATTGAGTGGAATGCAAAATTCATATGAATTTTAAAGCTAAAGCAAGACTTCCAGAATGCTTCAGACTACACCCCCAGATTTTTCTGGAGTCACTGTGCTTAAAATATGGAAACACGGCGTGGTAAAAAAATCCATTTCCCAAGAGATCTGGATAACCAGGGCTCTTCATTTTACTGGATGAGAACATGAGTATGAAAGGGCTTTGCAAACTATAAGGCTTCGTGCAAATATAAAATTATTATTATTGAGAAATCTGTGTCCCAAAGAGAGGGAATGATTTAGCTACTACATCGCCAATTCCAGGTGGGGCTGGTGCCAGAACCCAGGCCTCCCGGGGCCTGTCCAGCACACTGCTTTTCATGAACGCACAGCTCCTGTTACCTGGTCCCTGCTACAAAGGGTCCCCACCCTCCCCAGCTCGAAGCGGATGGCCGATGCCAGGCTCAAAGACACTTTAAGTTCCGATCAACCAAAACTGAGAAGCGCGTAGGAAAACCAAGCCTAGGATCTCCCGGCATCATCATCCAAAGGCTTTCTGCTCTCCCTGGCAGGACGGGGCAGTTCCCCTGGAGGGTTGCAAACCCGGCCAGCTTCGCTCTGGCCCGAGTCCCCACGGCTGTCCCTCTTGCGGCGACAACGCAGGACTGCAGCGCGTCCCGGAGACACCGTCAATCTTCCTTTTTGGAAGCGCAGGCAGTATTCAAGTGGCTTGGGAAGCGGGAAAGCTCGGGAGTAACTAAGGAGAGCGAACGCGCTGCAGGGAGCCGGCTTGGTGGTCCTGCAGCGCGGCCGGTTCCTAGTCGCAGAGGTTGGCCACAGCTGCTGGTTAAGAATCCCCCTTAGGCTGCCGGCGAGAGCGGGGAGGTCCCCGTCAGTCCCCCGGGGG